>NC_053430.1:54225216-54287641 GCF_007990345.1 Gossypium hirsutum | reverse complement strand
TAATGTATTTGGTTGTGATTATAGCCATAAGATTTGGCTTGTAAATTGTATATGTTTTGGTTTGTATATATAGCTATGAGTGATGGTTTATTTTGGTATGTTTGGTATGAATGTAGTTATGGTTTTATAATTGCTCAAATGGTTAATTAATTTATGGAGTGTAAAATGCTTGAGAATGCCTTGATGAGGTATGATTTTAGATGTTGTGTGGTTGTTTATAAGGAAGTTATGTGAGTTTGAATTATGATAAATGAATTATATAGATTGATTTTGTTTGGCATGTTTTTGGCTAAATAATTGTAGTGATTGAGATCTGGAAGAGATGAATTACAATGGCATGAGTTGTGCATTTGGTTGATGATTTTGGCTACCTAATTGTATGATGAAATGGTACCATTTTTGTTGTTTAGGAGAGCATGAATAAGGGTGGAAATTGGCCTTGCAAATTTTTTCCACATTGGCAGAGACATGGGTGTGTGTCTCAGCCGTGTGTGACACACGGTCATGTTACACGGCCATGTGTGTCTCAGCCGTGTGTGACACACGGTCATGTTACACGGCCGTGTGTCCTCTAGTGATGAAATTGAAATGAAGTCAGTATGTTCCACATGGTCTCACACACGGGCATGTGATTGGCCATGTGATACAAGTCAGTATACTCCCTAACTAGCACACGACCTAGCACATCAGCGTATGACTTGGCCGTGTTGCATAAGTCAGTATAGCCTATAGTTTTGGCACAGCCTGGCAGACTGGCGTGTGTGGCCACTTCGAAGGGCACACGAGCTAGACACACAGGCGTGTGGTTGGCTATGTGACCCAAGTCAGTATGTATGCCCTGTTTTCACATGGCCTGAGACACGGGCAAGTCTGGAGCCGTGTGAGGCATACGGCTTGTTCACATGGGCGTGTGACCCCTGTATGGTTGAATTTTTTTAAGTTTCTAAAATTTTCATGTATTATCGGTTTAGTCCGAACCACATCTCAATTGATCAAATTCGAAGCAATTGCCCTCTTTTGATAACTGCCCGAAAGAACCGCTTCAAATAATAAAGATTGTTCTATTCAGATTTTGAGACGAAGGAGCGCCCTGTCTATATCAAGATCGCAATCAAATATGTCGAAAATTTTCGCGGGTTATCTAAACTATATATAGTCTAGAGTCCAGCAATAATTGAAAAAAAAATTAGGAAAAATATTATGCTGATCAAAAATGAGTGACAAAAAAAGACAAAAAGTTATCATTACGTTTATCATTATGTTATAAGAAAGAAATCCACTTGTTTAGTTCTTTAGTTCTTAAGGAGCACAAAAGAAAGGATAAAAGGGGAGGGGCCAATTGAGAAAAGAAAAGTAGAGAAAATTTACAAGATATGATCTATCTGTATCTAACGTATCAACTCCAAATATTGCAAATAAAAAGCGAAAGTCTTTATTTCGATTTGATATATGAGATGAATCCAGTATTTCGATTTCTTGCTTATTTTGTTACTGAATTAAGTTGAGCGGTTTTACATTTACAGACGCATAAAAAACTATTTTTGTGGACAAAAAAAACTTTTTTTTATGTATGACTCTTCCGTATACGTCCGCTTTGGTTTGAATGGGCATTCTGAAGAAACTTCAGTTTAGTTCTGCTATAGAAAAAAGAGGATTCTTGGATTGAGCTTTTTCCTCCCGGCGAGAAAGCTTTTATTCTGCAATTCATTTCAAAAGACTTCAATCGGTACACGCAAAAAATAGGCCAATTCAGCAGCTTTTTGTTCAATTTCGCGCGGAGTCAAATTCTCATCAGTACGAGTCAAGGGAACGGCCCCCTGGCCTCTGATTTCCATATAAAGGACACGACGAGCATAAATACCCTCTTTAACTTCTATTCTGATGGACTGAATATCTTTCATAAGGAATCGTAGAAAGATGCGACGATTTTTTCCAGGAAAACCCCAACGAAAAATACAGACTATTCCCTCCTTTCTATCGAATCGATCATAACCACTGCCTACATTCCAAAAAATTGTGCACCACAAATAGGAACTAATAAAGAGGCCTGCGATCCCATAGAAAGACATCACGATTCCTTGTGGAAAAAAAACTATTTGCTGAGACGGAAATAAAGATATCAAATTCCTACCAAGATAACTAGAAGTTCCAACTAATAAAAACCCTAATGAACCAAAAAAAAGGATAAAGGCCCAGCAAAAATTGCTTGTTTTTCGAGATCCCACTATAAATTCTATCCATATAGATTCTGATCGCCAACTCATACATACTAGATCCAGTTGCATTTTATTCGAATTGAGAGAATAACCAAAAAAATTCGACTTTACTTTTTTTGTTTCCGAAGTAACTCTCATCAACTAGTACTATTTTGATATGAACTTTTAGAAGGAATTCATCAAATTGCTTCGATCTAAAATCATCCCCTTTATATGATCGCCTATACGGATCTACTAGATATATAGACTTTAATTTCATACATCCGTTCGGTACCGATCCACTTGCTATAATTCATTTAACCCTATACCATGTTTACGTATGCATAAGAGGGGCTTTTTCATTTATGTTCGGTTCGGGTAAGCCGGATGTTATACAATATTCTACTAAATAGGTATCCATGACATCTAAGTCTTGAAAAAAAATAGATAAGATTTGGTCTTGGCCCCATCGAATCTAAAAAATCTTAGTTTTTTGAACATACAAAGATAAAGAAGCCATTGCAATTGCCGGAAATACTAGGCCTACTAAAGGCACAAAAATAGAGGGAAAACTGCTGAAAGTTGTCATAAAATGGGTACCTCAATTTAATATTTGTACCTGTTATTGTTATATTGTTTAGTTAGAAATATATCTTATAACGATTATATTATAATTCGTATATTATACTAATTATATCTAAATACTAAGTATATCTAAGCGAATCTATATATCTAATAGATATCTAATAAGTGCAAGGAATGTAGAATTAAATAAAAGGACTTGCCCATCTTTTTAAATCAAATAAAATAGATGTATATGATAAGATAATCCACTTTCTTTATTATCTTACTTTATTCTTACTTTTCTTATTATTCTATTGTTCTTGTCTTCTAATTTGCATTTTTGAATTTAATAAAGAAAGAGTTTATTACAAATTGTGAAAGATTCGATTCGTTAGAATCCGATCCAAGAACAGGGATTATTAGTAAAAATAGAATTTTCGGGAGATATAGAAAGATGCAAAACTCTATATTTCTATTCTATTTTTTCTCTATTTAAATTCTATATACATACGCAATAGAGGAGGATAAAATTCGTTTTATTTGTCTCTCCAAATTCGAATTTCATTTCACAGAAGGAAAAATTCGCTTTTTATCTTGTTGCTAGAGGTTTACTCATTAGTAATATCGGATAATGATAATAATAATTATCCACATAATTTGTTTTTCGACAATTCCTTTTTTGTCACAAAGTCAAAGCCCATTACGCGGGCTTTGACTTTGATTCTGATAAACTAACTAACTACCTTTTCACTACAAATAAAAAAATTTCACTTAAGACTCTACTTGATTGAATTTTGATTCAAAGGGAAAAAACCGTGGAGCTGAACTAACTCACTCAGAACACCTTTTAAAGGATTACGTGGTACGATTGGATCGAATAAACCCTTATGGAATAAATATTCAGCCGCCTGTGAACCTTCCGGTATTGTTTTATTCAATGTTTGCTCAATTACTCTTTTACCCGCAAATGCAATATAGGCATTGGGTTCAGCAATAATGATATCCCCCAACATACCAAAACTCGCAGTCACTCCACCAGTAGTAGGAGATGTAAGAATTGATACATAAAATAACTTTTTATTTGATTGATAATCATATAAAGCGGAAGATATTTTAGCCATTTGCATCAAGCTCAAACTTCCTTCTTGCATGCGTGCTCCTCCGGAAGCACACACTAGAATAAGAGGTAAAAAATTATTGGTAGCATATTCGATCAAACGGGTGATTTTCTCGCCTACTACGGATCCCATACTCCCCCCCATAAACTGAAAATCCATAACCCCGATTGCTATAGGAATACCGTTTAGTTGACCCGTGCCTGTTTGAATAGCCTCAGTTAATCCTGTCTTTCTTTGATAAAAATCAATACGATCTTTATAAAGCTCTTCTTCAGACTGAAATTCAATGGGATCCAGAGAGATCATGTCTTCATCCATAGGACCCCAAGTGCCTGGATCAATCGAAAGTTCGATTCTATCTGAACTCCTCATTTTCAAATGATATCCACATTGTTCACAAATATTCATTTTTGAATTAAGCGATTTCTTATAATTTACTCCATAACAATTTTCGCATTCGCATTGAACCCACAAATCCTTGTATAGATCGAGATCATTAGAACTTTCTTTTAGAGTTAAATCATTACCATTTTCACGAGTTATTATATCGAAATTCTTGCCTTCACTACTATTTCCACCTTCGCCGCAAATGTAATTAGAAATATAATTATCATTGGAATTGTCACTACCACTTAAAATGGAACTATCAATACAGATTTGAGAACGAAGATAAGAGTCAATACAACTATTAATGTGATTATTCCAACCACAGTTAGTATCATTATCATACAAGTTAAAATGATAGTGGGGCTCATCATTTTTCGATCCATTATTCATATAACTAGAATTATGATAACTATAAAAAAAACTTTCTAGTTCACTCAAAAAAGAATGATCATTGTTAAGCTCAAAAATTTGATTTTCACTATCAAAATATATGGAATAACGGTCCTGATTACTATCCCTAATTAAAAAGGTGTCATCAGAAATGAAATTCCGAATGTCTTTGACGTCAACTAAATGATCAACCTTACTGTAATAACTAGAGCTGTCACTACAATCATGAATGTTTTTATCCGTATCATTTCGAGTCGGGTCTTCTTTACAGTAGTATTTTCAACAGGACCAAGGCGGCTATCCATTGATTTACTTAGCCCACATCTGTATTCTAATTCTCCCTTAGACAAGATCAAATTGAACCATGATTTTTCCATAGAGCTTTCTTGCCTCTATTTCCATGAAAGTACAGTAGATGAATAGTCATTCGATGAAAAATCAATTGAATATTTTATTTCCTATCAGAATACGCATACTAGATACAATCACTAGGGTTATTAACGAACAATGAGTGAATATTGAAAGAAACGATTCTCTTTTGTGAGAACCTAGAGTAGCAGATATATGATAGGATAGAGCTCTTTTTTCTTTTGAATTAGAAATATCAATTTTCAATTAGAAATAGTGATTTCCCCATGTTGTGTAAAATCCGCACTGAAAAAATTGAAAAAAGAAATTTTTCTCCTATCAAGAACCTTTTTCGTAAAATCTCGTCTACTAATACAATAAGTTTCTATTCCAACACGGAGCCAAAAGGACAACATACAGGATGGGTAGAAGAAGTTGTGATGCTTGGCTCGATCCATGATCCGAAACCGTGGTATATAGGATAGAAAAGAATACACCAATCCTAAGGATCCATACATAGGATTAATTATGGACCCAGGAGAAAATTTGAGTTGTGTTTAGTCTTTTATTTTTGTATTTAAGATCTTGTATATCTAGATAAAAATATATCTATAAAAATATAGACAATAGAATCGGCTCAATCCTTTTAGTAAAAGATTGGGCCGAGTTTAATTGCAATTCAACAAACCGACAGTAATTACTGGATTACAAAGTATCCATTGCTTCGAATTCAAATTTGATTTATGAAGCTGGTTTATCTCATTTTTCCACTTTATCTAATTTATCCACTGCGTCGAATTCAAATTTGATCGCCTTCCATACTTCACAAGCAGCAGCTAGTTCAGGACTCCATTTGCTAGCCTCGCGGATAATTTCATTACCCTCGCGGGCAAGGTCACGTCCCTCATTACGAGCTTGTACACATGCTTCTAAAGCTACTCGATTAGCTACGGCACCCGGTGCATTTCCCCAAGGGTGTCCTAAAGTTCCTCCACCGAATTGTAGTACGGAATCATCTCCAAAGATCTCGGTCAAAGCAGGCATATGCCAAACGTGAATACCCCCCGAAGCTACGGGCAGAACACCTGGCATAGAAACCCAATCTTGAGTGAAATAAATACCACGGCTTCGATCTTTTTCAATAAAATCATCACGTAGTAAATCAACAAAGCCCAAAGTTATGTCCCTTTCTCCTTCAAGTTTACCTACTACTGTACCAGCGTGAATATGATCTCCACCAGACATACGTAAAGCTTTAGCTAGTACACGAAAGTGCATTCCATGATTCTTCTGTCTATCAATAACTGCGTGCATTGCGCGATGGATGTGAAGAAGTAGACCATTATCTCGGCAATAATGAGCCAAGCTAGTATTTGCGGTGAACCCACCTGTTAAGTAGTCGTGCATTACGATAGGAACTCCCAATTCTCTAGCACACATGGCCCTTTTGATCATTTCTTCACATGTACCTGCAGTAGCATTCAAGTAATGCCCTTTGATTTCACCTGTTTCAGCCTGTGATTTAAAAATTGCTTCGGCACAAAATAAGAAACGGTCTCTCCAGCGCATAAATGGTTGGGAGTTCACATTTTCATCATCTTTGGTAAAATCAAGCCCGCCACGTAGACATTCATAAACTGCTCTACCGTAGTTCTTAGCGGATAACCCCAATTTAGGTTTAATAGTACATCCTAATAGGGGGCGACCATACTTGTTCAATTTATCTCTTTCAACCTGGATGCCATGAGGCGGGCCTTGGAAAGTTTTAATATAAGCAGTAGGGACTCGCAGATCCTCTAGACGTAGAGCGCGCAGGGCTTTGAACCCAAATACATTACCCACAATGGAAGTAAACATGTTAGTAACAGAACCTTCTTCAAAAAGGTCTAAAGGGTAAGCTACATAACATATATATTGATCTTCTTCTCCAGGAACGGGCTCAATGTCGTAGCATCGCCCTTTGTAACGATCAAGGCTGGTAAGCCCATCGGTCCACACGGTTGTCCATGTACCAGTAGAAGATTCAGCAGCTACCGCGGCCCCTGCTTCCTCAGGCGGAACTCCGGGTTGAGGAGTTACTCGGAAGGCTGCCAAGATATCAGTATCTTTGACTTCATATTCAGGAGTATAATAAGTCAATTTATACTCTTTAACACCAGCTTTGAATCCAACACTTGCTTTAGTCTCTGTTTGTGGTGACATAAGTCCCTCCCTACAACTCATGAATTAAGAATTCTCGCAACAACAAGGTCTACTCGATATAAATGAGGAGTTAATGAAACCTTTTCGAAGAAATCTTTCAAAAAATTATCAACGAATCCGAAAGGTTCCTTATTAGACCATGGTATTTGATTCGCCAAATACATCATTATTCTATATTCTTTCATATGTATGGCGCAACTTGATCTGTGTTTTTCAAGTTTATAATTCCTTACTTTTTTTTAATCAAAATTCTAAATGCAAATGAAATAAATGAAATAGAAATAGATAAGAAATAGATAAATTGTGACAGCCCTAAAGTGACCCTAGTCGGAAAGCGGTTTGGACGCTAAACCGAGTCACCAAATTATTTGAATGTGATATTATTGTCTAAAATATGTGATTATGAATGTGTGAAAGTTTAGGCTTCGATTTAGTAAATTGCATGTGAATTAGTCAAAAGGACTTATGGGTGACATTTTGAAATGTGATAGGCTAATCTACAAGGACCTAATAGTGCATGCAATCAAAAGGGAGGACTTGCATGTCAATTTCCCCCCTAATATGTAGTGGCGGCCATGAGCATGGGTGGACAAGATGTTATGGCTAAAAACATGTCATAAACATGTTGGGGTAATGCATTATGTAAGGATTAATAAAATAAAGAGCATGGGCAATAAAATATTAGTGTTAGTAGGATGAGAAACAAAAAAAAAAGAAAGGATGTGTGTGATTGTCCCCCCATTGCCGTGAGTTGAAGGAAAGAAAAACAAAAAAAAAAGTGTTCATCCTTTGGTTCATCCTTGGCCGAAAATTTTAAAGAGGAAGGAAGAAGAAAGGTTGAAGAGGTTCGGCCACGCATGTAACTAGGCTAAGGTATGTTTGATGATGTTCCATGAGATGCATGCATGTTTTAGTTGTTAGCTTGAGTTCTACCTAGCCCATGGTCTAAATCTTGCTATGTGATGGAAATGACACCCGGCCATGGATGCATCATTCTTGCTTGGTGTTGATGTTGTGTTGGTGAGATATCAAGTTATTTTTGTGACCAAGTTGAGATTTGAATTTTTGGAATGAGTAAGGTTTTCGGCTATGGTAAATATAAGGGTGATGGATGTTGTGTCATGCTAAATCTAGATGAACAATGTTAGTGCTTATATCTCGATATTCATGAGTTTCTTTCTTGGTTTTACCTCAAACCCATGAAGTATTTTAATTGGTGTTGTCAGAGGTTTCGGTCATGGGATTATAAGCTTGTTAGTTTTGATGATGAAATTTATGCCTTGCAAGGGTAAATGGTGTCTTGATGCATTCGGCCATGGTAGAAAGTAGATGTGAAATGGTAGTAAGATAAAATGCAAAATGTTAGTATTTGATTACTAGTGTATAAATGCGTATTAGCCGAGTTTTGAATTTGAAACGAAACGGTATATAACCAATACAAGTAACCATACTTGTGGGAAGTATTAAGCATATAATTGGCCTCAACATATACATGCATACTCGGCCACATGAGAAGATTAGTGTTGCATGCATTCGGTTAGAGGCAAGCATATTGATGCCTTTATCTTGGTTAGGACAATCGGCTAAAAGGGAGTGTGGGTTAATATGTTGAGTTGATGCATGATTTCACATGTATGTGACTTTAATGTCTAATGTATAAATATGGGCTAAGTGCCTTGTGTTCCTCTTTTCGATGCTCAAATGATTAAATCAATTTATTTGTTTAATTAAGCTCAAGAGCAAAGGGGATCTAAATCCGATAAAGGGAAGGAAAAAGTGGTCGAATAGCCATCGAAATCGTTCGACAACATCCGAGGTAAGTTCTTGAGTAATAGAGCTTAAATTATGATTTGATTAGATCATGTTTTAAGCAAATCAAAATCATGCTCTTCGTGTGTGGCTATTGAGCCGAAATTGCAAGAGTGATAAGTGTCTTGTGTTTGAGTTTTGCTAATGAAAATGAAATACGAATGTGTCATGATTTATTGTTAAATGTGCATGGTTATTCGAATGATGTCCGGGCTAAGTCCCGAAGGCTTTGTGCTAAGTGACCATATCCGGACTAAGATCCGAAGGCATTTGTGCGAGTTACTAATTCCGGGCTAAGCTCGAAGGCATTGGTGCGAGTTACTAAATCCGGGTTAAGTCCCGAAGGCATTTGTGCGAGTTACTATAACCGGGCTATGTCCCGAAGGCATTTGAACAAGTAGCTATATCCGGTTAAATTCCGAAGGTACGTTATTCGGGAATGAACGATCTTGCTGTAAAAATTTCAGTTAATACGCTTGTAACATCCCAACATTGAGGTATGTTTCGTATGTGCTTTGAATTAGTTGAGCCCTTACAAATAAGTATTCGCTCAGTTGATAAATGAGCTACCGGCCTTTGGCTAAGTTGATCTTTGTGTATGAATATAAGGGTTGGTAATGTGAAGTAAGTATGATATTGAAAATTTGTGCATATGAAATTATCTGTTTAACTACATGAATGCTATACTTTGGTTGTGTCTAAATTCTTTGCTCAAAACTTACTAAGCATTTAATGCTTACTCCGTTTCTTTGATTCTCTGTTTTATAGATTTTGGTTCTTCAGCTATCGGACTCGGGATTTTGAAGTCGAAGTCGCCCACACTATCAAAGCTCCTTTTGGTATACTTTTGGTTGAACTTTGAAATGGCATGTATAGGACCACCCTTTTGTTGTTGGTCATGAACCCTTCGGTATTGTGTAAATTTGGATAGCCATGCGAAAATGGCTTAAATATACTTTGATCATAGCATTATAATCGTTTTGTATGTTGTCCGTCGAGAGGTATGGAAATGTTGGCAACGGTTAGCCATGGGAATGGTTATTCATGATCACTTTTGATATATGTATGACAAACTCTAGTTGATCCATGAAGGATCATGAAATAGGTAAAGTTTACCTTAAAAATAGATGCTGGCAGCAGCAGTGATGTGGATGTGAAAAATCACTAAAAATTGTAAGAATGGAATTAAATAGTGAATAAATTATGTAATCGAACCTTGATGAATCTATTTTCATAGGAAAGTAACGAAACGTTAATATGAACAGTATATTATGAGATGTTAAAGTTTTCGTGAGACAGGGCCAGAACGGTTTCTGGATCCCTTGATCTGACTTTGGAAATTCATTATAAATTAACCAGAGACATTTAGAAGTCATGCCATATATTTATAGATTCCTTTTTGAGTCTAGTTTCTATAGAAACAAATGGTATCAGTATTGAAGCCCTGTACAGGGAGATATCCAGGTCGTAATGCATGAAGGTCAGTGTAGTCGCACCCTGTAATAGGGGAGACTTCAACTAATAAACTGTATTAATTGGCCCAACCAAAAAATCTAGAAAAAAATCTGTAGATGAAAATATGAGTCTAGTTTCAGGAAAAAATTACAAAAATTATTTTCGAGTTCTGGAACTCAAGATATAATTTTTAAAGTGACAGTGATGCAGTTAGCCAACTGCCTGGAAATTTTTAAAATGGACTGTGAAAATGAGTGGTTTAAGCCGTTAACCCGTCGTGTCCGACTCCGGCAGCGGTCTCGGGTGCGGGGTGTTACATAAATAATATAAAAATAATACTAATATATATTAGAATATATATATAATAGAATAGATAAATATATAATAGAATTAATATTCTAACATCTAATATAAATTATATATTATAAGCTCAATAAAATAAAAAATTCACCCTTGACAGTAATATATGTTGTATATGTAAATCCTAGATGTGAAAACAGGCGTAATTCGGCCCTGAAATGAAAAAAAAGGGAATATAGATGGAAAAAGGGGGGAGAGGTTGGACGTAAAGTAAAAAAAATCGATATGCTAAAATAAAATATGAAATGAAATTGAAACAAGGCTAATGAGATAGAAATAAGGAATCATAAATAGAGTTCGGGTTCGAATTCCATAGATAATATGGATGGTGTTGCCTATAATGATGGACAAATGAAAGACTCTCCCAAAATTTTTATTTATCCACTTCCTATTTTGAAAATAGGCTGGTTGAACTTAAAAATTCCTCCATTGAATAAGGAAACAATCCAATTGCATGCACTTGAATTGGATGGGACCAACGAAATCGAGCGCTAACCCCATTTCTTATTGAATTAACCGATCAACCTCTGTCGAAGATTTATTTTGTATTAGATAATTTTGGAAAAAAAATTGACATATTTCACTTTATTATGAAAATAAATCCTACTACTTCTATTCCTGGAGTTTCCACGCTTGAAAAGAAATCTGGGGCGTATTTCTCAAATCATTGGTCCAGTACTGGATGTAGCCTTTCCCCGGGCAAGATGCCTAATATTTACAACGCCTAGTAGTTAAGGGTCAAGATACCGCCGGTCAACAAATTAATGTAACTTGTGAGGTACAGCAATTATTAGGAAATAATCGAGTTAGAGCTGTAGCTATGAGCGCTACAGATGGCCTATTTGTTTGCTTTTTGCCTTTTTTACATAATTTAGAATGCTTTTTTTGAAATCAAAGAACAAACAGTGAAAAAGCTTTTCCCCTTTTCTTCCAATTCTTTCCAAAGGTCAACAATCTGTTTATTATCTCGTCGAAACTTCCAATTAGGGATCAATTTGAGGAGTTAGATCTTTGTAGAATAAATCAAGAAAAAAAAGGAAACTCTTTTGGTTTAATTTATTTATCTATTTAATATTATATTCAATTTATTTATATATTATATCTATTTATTATATATATTCTAAATATTTTATATATTTTTATATTTATATATTAATATTATTTTTATATATTATTATATATATTTATTTCTATTTTTTGTATACATTATATACAATACAAAAAAACAAAAAAGTAAAGTATGGATATTGATCCAATTCATCTCATTAATATTTGTAGTACAATCCTTCAGTCGATTTCGCTTCATTTAGTTCAGTTTTAATTTCGGTTTATGAAATTTCAATAAAATTCAAATTAATAAGGAGTCCTTATGTCACGTTACCGAGGGCCTCGTTTCAAAAAAATACGCCGTCTGGGGGCTTTACCGGGACTAACTAGTAAAAGGCCTAGAGCCGGAAGCGATCTTAGAAACCAATTGCGCCCCGGTAAAAAATATCAATACCGTATTCGTTTAGAAGAAAAAAAAAGTTGTGTTTTCATTATGGCCTTACAGAACGACAATTACTTAAATACGTTCGTATTGCCAGAAAAGCCAAAGGGTCACCAGGTCAGGTTTTACTACAATTACTTGAAATGCGGTTGGATAACATCCTTTTTCGATTGGGTATGGCTTCGACTATTCCTCAAGGCCGTCAATTAGTTAACCATAGACATATTTTAGTTAATGGGTGTACAGTAGATATACAAAGTTATCGCTGCAAACCCCGAGATATTATTTCAGCGAGGGATGAACAAAAATCTAGAACTCTGATTAAAAATTATCTTGATTCATCCACCAATGAGGAATTACCAAAACATTTGACCTTTCACACATTACAATATAAAGGATTAGTCAATCAAATAATAGATAGGAAATGGGTTGGTTTGAAAATAAATGAATTGCTTGTCGTAGAATATTATTCTCGTCAGACTTAAACCTAACTAAAATAACAAAACAAGGGTTCTGCCCCCTTTTCACCTGAGTTAAGGTTAAGTAAAGGAAGACAGGGGAATGGGTTTGATTCGGAGATTTTTCTCCTATTCATGTATGATAGATACGTAAGGAGATTTTCATCCCCTGTATGCTATTTTATGTATTCTATATTAAAAAGGAATTGGGAATAGAGAATCTATACTAAAGAAGGGTCTAATTCTTTAGTATATGTTCTTATTTGATACATTGTAGTCAGTTACATTGGCGAATTAGGTGAAGGTGCGGAAAGAGAGGGATTCGAACCCTCGGTAAACAAGAGTCTACATAGCAGTTCCAATGCTACGCCTTGAACCACTCGGCCATCTCTCCTACATAATTATTATGGCTGATACCCCGAGCGAATAGCGAGTTACTCATATTAGATTGTTCGATAGGTACGAACAATATCAATTCTAACTAGGAAACTTGCTATAAAAATAGAAAACTTTTCATCACTTTTTTTTTATCACTTTTTCTTTAGCCTCCGGGCTCGAAGAATTTTTAAAAAATGGAATGGGTCTACTTTTATGTTATTTCGTACTGTACACTTCATTTGTTTGTGAGATCATTTTATTTTCTCACGAGGGGTAATGAAAAGAGTTATAGAATGGATTGCTACCTATGCCTAGATCGCAGATAAAAGGAAATTTTATTGATAAGACCTTTTCAATTGTAGCCAATATCTTATTACGAATAATTCCGACAACTTCAGGAGAAAAAGAGGCATTTACTTATTACAGAGATGGTGCGATTTGATTATTATTATATATATTTTACTTTATTATCTTTATTCTTTATTTATTATTTACTTTTTTATTTACTTTACCACTCTCAGTCTTAGGAAAAAGACACATTATTCAGAATAGAAAAAAGGCTATTGAAAACAAAAAAGAAATCTACGCTTGTTGAAGGTGAAGTTTATAAATAAAGCAATTCCTTCTGTCGTGTATCCCCGATTAATGCAACCTCAGATGCTTCAATCGTTGATTCGAGTATTGATCGAAAGGTTACACCTATGGGTCTGTATTGTGGGTCAACCCTACTACACTAGTACCAATAGGCGGCATAGAGGAAGAAGCACTACGCCTAGGAATCAACAACACAAAAACTTTGTTATTAATGATTCCCTTTCTTTATCGAGATCGGAACTAAGAGAAATGGTTGGGACAACAAACATCCATCTTGTTCATACTTTGGATACCCATATAACCATCGAAGATTGTTGAAGTGGCTAATTCCTGGAAATTAAGGAGCGTTGAGAACAAAGAAATTGTTGGAATTTACTTTTTTATCTAGTACGAACACGCTTGATGGTAAGAAAAGATCTTTTGCAAGAGGGTTGGCTAGAGATTTCTTGTAAAAACATTAGCCCCGCTAAGTTCATAATGACAATATTTCGACCTTTTTTTTAATTCCATGGATTATTCTCATTATGCACATAAAGGAGGAGCCGTATGAGGTGAAAATCTCATGTACGGTTTTGGAACGGAGAATTCTTTGAATCGAGTGACGACCGTAACGGATGTCGGCTCAATCTGAAGGAAATTATGCGGAGGCCTTACAGAATTATTATGAAGCTATGCGACTAGAAATTCATCCCTATGATCGAAGTTATATACTATATAACATAGGCCTTATCCACACAAGTAATGGAGAGCATACAAAAGCTTTAGAATATTATTTTCGAGCACTAGAACGAAACCTGTTCTTACCACAAGCTTTTAATAATATGGCTGTGATCTATCATTACGTGCGACTATCTCCACTATAGAAATAAAAAAAGGAAAGAAAGAGAAAATACGCTAGTAAATAAATACGCTAGTAAATAAACACGCTAGTAAATAAAATACTAGAAAAAAATAGGCTTTCTACATATTGCATCGTCCAAAAAACGATTTTTATCAGCTGTAACAAAAAAGAAACTTCATAGAAGTCGAAATATGAAGAAATATATATGCCTAGCTACTTTATTCTATGGATAAAGATCTAATTGATAGAGGAAGCACCGTAAAGATTTAGTCGATTCTTGGACTAACGTAGCGTATGTAAGTCTAGTTATAGATGCCATATATATAAACTGAAATAGTGTGATGACTCCTAACATTTTAAACTGTGTTTTCATATAGTAATGGATCCTAATCGAGCTATAGCCGATAAGGTTGAAAGTAATGCGCCTGCTCTCACGCAAAGGACAGCGCAATCTAATTCTAGTCCCGTGACGGGTAGCCAAGAGGAGAGGCTAAAGAAGCCTTCTTCCAAATGATGAATGAATGGTTCACTTAATATATTCATACAAACTCAGCTGCTCAACAACCTCCACCCCTCCTAATCCCAAACCTATACCCATAGCTCCTTAAGGAGTTGAGCTTTTAAGATTGAATAAGCCTCCAATTGATAAGATCCACAAACACGGGGCTGAAGAGTTTAGAGCTACTATTGATGATGATCCTAAGAGAGCCGAGTTTTGGCTTGAAAATACAGTATGAGTGTTTAACGAGCTTTCTTGCACGCTAGTTGAATGTTTAAAGTGTTCCACTTCTTTGTTGAGAGACACAACATATCAATGGTGGAATACCTTGGTGTCTGTAGTATCGAGAGAGTAAGTGACTTGGGAATTCTTTCAGACGGAGTTTCGAAATAAATATATAAGTCAGCGATTCTTGATCAAAAGCATAAAGAGTTTTTAGAGTTAAAACAAGGTCGTATGACTGTAATCGAGTATGAGAGGGAATTTGTACGGTTGAGCAAGTATGCTCGAGATTATGTGTCTACTGAAGAAATTATGAGTAAGTGATTTGTTGATGGGTTGAATGAAGAGATAGAACTTATCGTTGGAATTTTAGAATTGAAGGAATTTTTTGTTTTAGTAGACAGAGCTTTCAAAGTCGAGGAACTTAGCAAAGAAAAGAACAAGGCTGATTCAGAGGCAAGAGACTTGAGAAAAAGATCGATGAATAAGCCGTATCAATCTTCATCAAAGAAACCCAGAGATGATTTTAACTGATAGATCACTTCAACGGGATATTCCAATAGAGATCGCGGAAAGCAATACATCAGTCTTAAAGCTCAAGCTACATTGGTATCGAGTGTTGGTAATGTGAAGGATGTTAAACCTGAATGTCAACAGTGTGGAAGACAACACTTTGGAGATTGTTGGAAGAGAAATAATAATAGAGCTTGTTACAGTTGTAGTTCGTGAGACCATTTTATCAGAGATTGTCCCGAGCTAAATGAAAAAGATAAATCTCAGCATGCAAGATCGAGCAATACGACAATGGGAGGGAGACCTCCAAGAAATACGGGAAATGTATCCAGTGGTAGGGGTGCGATGAGAGATTTTGCTGTGAGGTCTGAGGCACGAGCAATGCTATTCGTGCACGAGAGGAGGCATCATCTCCAGATGTTATCATCGGTACTTTCACTTTCTATGATACTAATGTGATTGCATTGATAGATCCAGGATCAACTCATTCTTATATATGAATGAATTTAGTATCTAGTAAGAATTTGTCCATAGAGTCTACTGAATTTTTGATTAGAGTATCGAACCCCTTAGGCAAATGTGTTTTGGTTGACAAAGTTTGCAAGAATTTTCCGTTAATGAATCGAGATTTCTATTTTCCGGCTAATCTGATGTTGTTGTCATTTGATGAATTTGATGTGAATTTGGGTATGGATTGGCTAACGATGCATGTTGCAGTTGTGAATTGTAGACGAAAGATTATCGAATTGAAATGTCAGAATGATGAAATTCTTCGGATTGAGTCCGATGATTCGAATGAGTTGCCTACTGTGATATCATCTATGTTAGCTCAGAAATGTATAAGAAAGGGTTGTGATGCATATCTTGCATACGTACTGGATACAAATGCATCTGAATCAAAGATTGAATTTGTACCTGTTGTTTGTGAGTTTTAGGATGTATTTCTAGAAAAGTTACCGGGTTTGCCACCGATCAGAGAAGTTGAGTTTGGTATTGAATTAGTACCGGGAACAATGCCAATATTGATAGCTCTGTACAGAATGGCTCTAACAGAGATAAAAGAATTGAAAGCTCAGTTGCAAGAATTGACAGATAGAGATTTTGCTAGATCGAGTTTCTTTCCTTGGGGTGCATCAGTATTATTTGTGAAAAAGAAAGATGGCACGATGAGAATGTGTATAGACTATCGACAACTCAATAAAGTGACGATCAAGAATAAATACCCTTTGCCATGAATAGATGATTTGTTTGATCAATTAAAAGGGGAAACAGTGTTTTTGAAAATTGATTTGAGATTAGGTTATTACCAGTTGCGAGTTAATGACTTAGATGTGCCAAAGACTACACTTAGAACAAGGTACGGACACTACGAATTTTTGGTTATGCCTTTCGGACTAAGAAATGCACATGCTATTTTTATGGACTTGATAAACCAGATTTTTAGGCCGTACTTAGACTGATTTGTAGTTGTGTTTATTGATGATATTTTGATTTACTCTCGTGATGAATCAGAGCATGCCGAGTATTTGAGAATCGTGTTACAAACTTTGAGAGATAAGCAGTTGTTTGCAAAGTTCAACAAATGTGAGTTTTGGCTATGAGAGGTTAGTTTTCTGGGACATATAGTTTCAGTCGCGGGTATCCGAGTTGACCAGAGTAAAATTTCTACGATTATAGATTGGAAGCCTCCGAGAAATATATCTGAAATCTATAATTTTCTGGGACTAGCTGGTTATTATAGATGATTTGTGAAACGCTTCTAATTGATTGCAACTCCGATGACACGATTGCTTCAAAAATATGTTAAATTTGAGTGGTCAGAAATGTGTCAATAGAGTTTTGAACAGTTAAAAGCATTATTGATAGAGGCACCAGTGTTAGTTCAGCCTAAGTCAGGTAAAGAATTCGTAATTTTTAGTGATGCATCGTTAAATGGCTTTGGTTTTGTTTTGATGCAGGAAGGCAAAGTTGTAGCTTATGCCTCGAGACAGTCAACGAAAAAAATTATCCTACGAACGATCTAGAGTTAGCCACGATAGTGTTTGCATTGAAAATTTGGCGTCATTACTTGTTTGGTAAGAAAAGCCATATTTATACCAACCACAAAGCTTGAAATATTTGATTACTCAGAAAGATTTGAATTTGCGACAGTGAAGATGGTTAGAATTGCTAAAAGACTATGAATTAGTGATTGACTATCATCCGGGGAAAGGGAATGTGTAGTTGCTGATACTTTGCTTTGCGTGCTTTGAACACACAATTAGCTCTGTCTGACGATAGTTTGATAATAGCCGAGTTGAAAGCGAGAACATTATTTCTAAAGTAGATTTGTGAGGCTAAAAAATTTGATAATGAATTGTAAGCAAAACGAGCTCAGTGTGAATCGACTTCTGATTCAGAGTTTCGAATATGGCTTGATGACTGTTTGATGTTTCATGATAGAATATGTGTACCACGAAATTCTGTGCTCATTCAGAAGATTCTAAATGAAGCACACAGTATTTGTTTATCAGTACATCCAGGAAGAATGAAAATTTATAATGATTTGAAACAACATTATTGGTGGCACGACATGAAACGAGATATCTTAGAATTTGTTTCTAAAGTTTGATTTGTCAGCAAGTCAAAGTTGAGCATCAAGTGCCGTTAGGTTTATTACAGCCTATTATGATTCCTGAGTGGAAGTGGGCTAGAGTAACAATGGATTTCGTATCGGGTTTACCCTTATCTCTGAAAAAAGAAAGATGCAATCTGGGTTGTTGTTGACAGATTGACAAAATCAGCTCATTTCATTTCGGTAGATACAAATTTCTCGTTTGATAAATTAGCTGAGTTGTATATTTTCGAAATTGTGAGATTACATAGTGTTCCCCTATCTATTATTTCGGATAGAGATCCAAGATTTACTTCGCAATTTTGGAAGAAATTGCAAGAAGCTTTGGGTTCGAAGCTGCATTTTAGCACTGCATTTCACTCTAAAATGGATGGTCAATCTAAACGAGTTATTCAAATACTTAAGGATATGTTGCGTTGTTGCATTCTTGAGTTTGAAGGTAGCTGGGAGAAATATTTATCGCTGATTGAATTTGCTTACAATAATACTTCCAATCAAGTATAAAGATGGCACCGTACGAAGCTCTATACGGTCGTAAATGTCAAACACCGTTGTACTAGAGTGAGCTCAGCGAAAATAAGATTCACGGGGTTGATCTGATCAAAGAGACTGAAGAAAAAGTGAAAGTAATTTGCGATAGTTTGAAAGTAGCTTCAAATCGACAGAAATCGTACGTAGACTTAAAATGGAAAGATATTGAGTCCCAGATCAGGGATCAAGTGTTTTTGAAAGAATCACCGTGGAAAAAGATATTGCGGTTTGGTCGAAAAGGGAAATTGAGTCTGCGATTCATCGGCCCGTATGAGATTATCGAACGAATTGGGCCAGTGGCATGTCAACTATCTTTACCGTCTGAATTAGAGAAAATACATAATGTGTTTCATGTGTCAATGCTTCGACGATACCGATCTGACCCTTCACATGTTATTTCCCCGACCGAAGTTGAAATTCAATGTGATATATCATATGCTGAAGAACTGATTCGAATTTTAGCTCATGAGATCAAAGAGTTAAGAAATAATAGAATCACATGAGTGAAAGTATTATGGCATCGACACGGGGTTGAAGAAGCTACAGGGGAACCCAAGGTTGCTATAAGGAAACAATACCCGAAACTATTCACTAGTAAGATTTTCGGGGATGAAAATCCCTAAGGGGGGAGAGTTGTAACAACTTGGTTTTAGTCAAATCAAAATAGTAGTTTTGGGACCAAAAATATGAGGTCGTAAAATTATTTTAATATTATTTTAAGTGTTTACAGGATGATAGCATGTATGTGTGAAAGTTTCATAAAGAAATTTTACTATTTGAATGGTTAATTCGGTAAAAAGGACTAAATCGCATAAAGCGTAAAACTTGAGTTCCATTATTTAAAGGTATTAAATAGCTATGGATCATTAAAGTAGAGGTCCTTATGTTGTAATTAGACCATAATTAAATTGAATGGATAACAATGGGCATAATATCATGAAATTTGTTGGTTTTTAATTAAGGTTATTTTTGTAATTTAGTTATTAAAGTTAAATTAAATAAAACAAAAATAAAAATATGGTTCATTCATCTTCTCCACCACCAAATTTAGAAGAAAGAAACGTCCATGAAGGCTTGCTAGGATTAGGCTATTACATTCCTTGATTATAAAGAAAAGCGAAATACGGACTTGGATTTGGGAAAAGATAAAGTTATCGACTAAACGACTTTATTCACTATTTTCATATCCGAGGTAAGGTCGTATGTATTAAGCATTGTAATAATTATGCTTATAGTGCTTTGATATTGCATAAATTGCATATACGGGACTATAGATATGTTCAACGACAAATCAGTTATTTGTGGCACTTAGTGTGTGATACGATATAGCTTCGGCTATGTATGGTACTTAGTGTGCGATTCGACATAGCTTCGGCTATATATGGCATTTAGTATGTGATTTGAGATAGCTTCGGCTATGTATGGCACTTAGTGTGCGAGATATTGATTATGGCACTTAGTGTGCGAGACATTGAGTACTCAACAGCATTCCGTGTATGTAGGAACCTGTTATGGATTAGTATAGGTATGTACATGTATATTATGAGCTTAAAATCGAAGAAGTTACAAAGTTTGTATATAAGCTTATGAATAAGCAGTTGAAAGGTTTGTTAGTAATCATAAAGTACATGGTAACATGTTTAGATTGATGAATGTTGTATTTATAATTAGTTAAGTTTATATCATACGAGCTTACTAAGCTATTAAGCTTACTTTGTGTTAACTTTCGATGTATTATAATGAATCAAGGCTAGCTCAGATTCGAGAGTCGTCAGGAACATCATCACACTATCAAACACCTAAGTTGGTACTTATGGATCATACATATTTGGCATATGGCATGTATAGGCTAGATGTGGTATTTTGGTTGTGATTATAGCCATGAGATTTGGCTTGTAAATTGTATATGTTTTGGTTTGTATATATAGCCATGAGTGATGGTTTATTTTGGTATGTTTGGTATGAATGTGGCTATGGTTTTATAATTGCTCAAATGGTTAATTGATTTGTGGAGTATAAAATGCTTGAGAAATGCCTTGATGAGGTATGATTTTAGATGTTGTGTGGTTGCTTATAAGGAAGTTTTGTGAGTGTGAATTATGAAAAATGAATTATATATAGATTAATATTGTTTTGGCATGTTTTTGGCTAAGTAAATAGTAGTGATTGAGATTTAGAATATATGAAACTATAATGTCATGAATTGTGCATTTAGTTGATGACTTTGGCTACCTAATTGTATGATGAAATGGTTCCATTTTGGTTGTTTAGGTGAGCATGAATAAGGGTGGCAATTTGGCCTTGCAAATGGCCTATTTTTGTCCACATGGGCAGAGACACGGGCGTGTGTCTCAGCCGTTGTGACACACGGTCATGTTACACGGCTGTATGTCCCCTGGTGATGAAATTGAAATGAAGTATGTATGCTCCACATGGTCTCACACACGGACGTGTGATTGGCCGTGTGGTACAAGTCAGTATACTCCTTAATTCGCACACGACCTTGTACACGGGCGTGTAACTTGGCCGTGTTACATAAGTCAGTATACCCTACAATTTTGGCACGGCCTGGCACATGGGTATGTGTGGCCATTTCAAACAGCAGACGGGCTAGACACACGGGCGTGTGGTTGGCCATGTGACCCAAGTCAATATGTATGCCCTGTTTTCACACGGCCTGAGAGACGGGCTTGTCTGGAGCCGTGTAAGGCACACAACTTGTTCACATGGGCATGTGACCCCTGTATGATTGAAATTTTTCTAAGTTTCTAAAATTTTCATATGTTATTGGTTTAGTCCCGAACCACTTCTAAAGCATTTTTAAGGCCTCGTAGGCCCTTATAAAGGACAATGTGATTGTAACATCCTGATTTTGGGCCTAGTCAGAATAGTGGTTTTGAGACTACAAATCCAAAGTAGAAATAATTATTTTATGAAAGTGTTGAGGTCTATGACATGTTTGCACGATTGTCTGAAAGTTTCATTAAGAAATTTTGTTGATAGAGTGTCCAAATTAATTTTTAGGACTAAATTGCAAAAGTTGCAAAATATGTGATTCTAGAAGCTTTAAGCATGAAATAGCTGTGGATTATTAATTAGAGGTACCTAAATAGAAATTTTACCAATTTCTATTTTTATGGACAAAAATGGGAATGAATAAGTAAAAATTAAAACTTTAGTAAAAAGGGCATTTTGGTTATTTAGTAATTGAAAGAATAAAAAGGGAAAATCAAGTCAAAATTTGCTCATCTTCTCCATGCCATAGCCAAAATTCTCAAGACACTATAGCTATGGTTTTGTTCAACTTTCAAACTTGATGGTGAGTGCATCCTAGCCCCATTTTTAACGTTCTTTACATTTTTTAAGTTGTTATCAATCAATCTAGCCATTTCTAACAATTATTTGAGATAGAGTTGATGCCTAGGGTTTGATCCATGTGTGACATGCATGTATTTTTATGTTTCATGGTAGATTATGAAAGTTTGATGTGTGATAAACATCTTTTACTAAATGATTTTTTATGAAAACACCTAAAAAGGGCTTATTTGTAAAGTTATAAAAATGGGTAGCAGAAATGTGATTAGATGAAAAATGTGGGCTGGTATAAGCATGATATAGGCTCGGCTAGGCTTAGGTAACAAAGAAAATGAGTACGTTTCATTTTACGAGCCTAAGGACTAATTTATAAATATGTGAAAGTTTAGGGGCAAAACTGGAATTTTGCCAACGTATGGTTTTTGGACTGCTTTGAGCAATGTGATAATTAAATGAACTAAATTTGCTAATAGGTCTAGAAAAATAGAGTCCAGACCTAGATCAGGGAAATAACAAAGTTGTAGACTAAATCGAATTAGTTAGCCATATTTTGTACCGAGGTAAGTTCGTGTGTAAATAATGCAACTTAGATTATGTATTTAATAATTTGTTATTGCATGACTTGTACAATTATCGTTATGGATTCGTTCGGTAAATATTCGATACGAAAAAATTCCCTGTTGAACCTTAGGAATAGTTAGGATACAAATGTCATGACATTAGGGTTATGAGTTTACGTGTAAGACCATATCTGGGATATGGCATCATTATGAGATTTCGTGTAGGACCATGTTTGGGACATGGCATCGATATGGGAATCGTGTAAGACCATAGCTGGGCTATTGGCATCGATATAAGATCCTATGTAAGATCATATCTGGGATATGGCATTAGTATGATTCTATGTGTATGTAATTCCCAAGTATCCTTTAGTATTCCAAGTGGTTCAACAGGTAATTTAAAGATTATTTCAAAGAAGTGAAAGGTTATGATTATGTTATGAAGTGGTACAGGTACGTACGCAAAACTCATGAGAAATGATCTCGATTTAAGATGCACTATTGGTAAGGATGCAAATGAATAAGATATGTCTATGATCACTTGATGATTTTGTGCTAATTTTCATTATGCTATGTGTATGTTATTGTACGTTTAAAGTTGATTATTATTTACATGCGAACTTACTAAGCTTAAAGCTTATACCCTTCCTTTTCATTTCTTATAGTGTCATCAAGCCAGCTCGGGGATCAAAGACGGTCAGAGATCCACTCACACTATCAAATTATCATTTTGGGTACTTATTATTACATTATTTTAAGTTATGGAAAGTATAAGGACTTGGTCTTTTTGTGATATGTGCCATTATTAATTTGGCCCAATGTGTTGGCTTGTAATGGTATTTCATTCATTTTGTAAATGACCATTTGGTATTCGTTAATATTGGTTAAGTATTTATACATACAGAGATGCCTTTCATGGATGGAGTTATTGCATGGTTTGTGATGATAATTATGAAATGTTGTATGTGATAGAAAATAACATGTAATTGATGCGTGGATGTCTTGGTTGTGGCTGAATTGGTTGTGTGTATATGCTTGGATTGGTGTTGTTTGATGTTGTGTAGGTTGGTGCAAGTAAGGGTGGCAAAAAGGCTTGGTAAATAGCCTTATTTTGTCCACACGAGTAGGCACACGGGCGTGTGTCTAGGCCGTGTGTGACACACAAATTACCCATTTGGTGTGTGATCCAACCATGTGTCCCCTATATTTTTTAAATTTAGCTTCGAATTGGCCACACAGGCAGAGACACGACCGTGTGTCTCAGCCATGTGAATGACAAGGCCTAGGGACATGGGTGTGTGCCCAGGGCATGTGAAGTCTGCACCTATTTTATGAAAAATTATGAAAATTAAATGGCCCACACGGCCTAGAACACAAGCATGTACCTTGTCTGTGTGACCCTAATTTGTTAATGATGTCATAAACAAAGAGTTACATTGGTTAGGGACACGGGCATGTGTGACCACACGGCCTACCCACACGAGCATGTCCCAAACTACACGGATGTGTGACCCCTGTTTTTATGAAAAATTTTCTAAGTGTTTTGGGAGTTTCCAAAGTTCTCAGTTTAGTCCTGAACCGCTCTTAATGTATGTTTTGGGCCTCATAGGCTTGTCTAAGGGATGATACAAGAGTTTTTGAAAAGTTTTAATTTTGTTGGAAATTTATGTCTTGATTTTGCATGATTGCTTGTGTATAATTTCGATAATGTAACACCCCTTACCCGTATTCGAGGCCGGGCTAAGGTACGAGGCGTTACCAGACAAACATACAAACATTAAACTAAAATACGAGCCATAAAATTTTATTCATATTTCAAAGCGTTCATTCTCTTACACATAGTCCCTTATTTGAGTCTACGGAGCCCAAAACATACTTTAGAAAGGGTTCGGGACTAAACCGAGAACTTACAAAAATCTTATAAATTTCATGCTTTAAGGCTCCACACGCTCGTGTCCCAAAGTCGTGTTCCATACACGGCTGAGACACGTGGTCATGTCTCTGCCTGTGTGGAATATACCTAGGCTATTTTCCAAGCTTTGGTCAACCTTGATCTCTTACACACTTATACAAAATCAAAAGCATATAACATGGTATTCATTTAATGATTAAACATCCTCAATTAAACCACAAACATAGCATTTGTATGTCATCATGCATGTGTCTGTCATACTCATTTTACCTTGTTTATTATAGTACCACTTATACATTTATACCAAGATTATCCTCTTACCAAATATCTTCAGCTTAATCATCAAGCATTCATATTTAAAGCTAGATCAGATCTTTATAAAATACCACGATTCAGATGCACAGAATAACATGTTTGCCTGAAACATTTCAATTCAATTCCATACCCAACAAGCATTACATTGAGACTAGTCATATATATATATATATACATGTCATGATACATAACATGCTCTTTTTGTTTTCTTATAAACACATATCATTTATTTCATTATATCAATATTTCATATACCATAGTTTTCATGTATTCCGCATATATTTATTTTCCTCCTCCTCCTCTCCATTCCACATCCTTAATGTATATAGCATTCTTATAAGTACGATTTCACAATTTACTAATAAATGTTCACATCAAACTGTCCACACGAGTCATAGTCACTTAATTATTTATAATTCGAGCTACAGAGCTCCAAATTAAGATCCGTAAATTTCCCCTGAAACTAGACTCACATATATTTCTACCATAAAATTTTCATGATTTTTGTTTTAGCCAATTAGTACAGTTTATTCATTAAATTTTCCCCTATTTCACTTTCTGACTGTTCTGACCTCTCTTCACTAAAAGATAATTATCTCATAGTACAGAACTCAGATAATGTTCTTGTTGATTTATCTTGAAAATAGACTCATTATGTATTTTAAAGATATAATTTTTAGCCTCTAATTATTTTTTTCCAAATTTTTGTGATTTTCCAAAGTCAGAACAGGGGATCACGTAATCATTCTGAATCAGTCTCACAAAAACATAAACATCTCAAAATATATAACTTCTTTGCTTTCTTTTTTTCTTTTATATGAAAATAAACTCATTAAGATTTAATTTGATATCTCATTCAGTCTCTGATTCAATTTCTACTATTTTTGGTGAATTTTCAAAATCACGTCACTGCTACTGTCCAAAACAGTTTTATTGCTAATTCACTCTTTCACACTTTCTTTGTATTAACCTCATTTTAACATACATATCGCAAATTATTTTCACCACATTTCATACATCACAAGTATAGGCCCATGATCACAAGGTCACCATAAAATCATCCTCATGTATACCTTACTTGTTTATAACCTTACCACATCCTGGTCACTTAATGAATACATCATTCACATAACCAAGTTCCTGCACTTATTCATCACAAAACTCACAAAGCAATACATAGAGAGTCTCCCATTGAACACTTCGGATCAATCCTCGATACTTGGTGGTTTCAGCACATAGCTCCACCCATCATATAGTTCGGCTCTCTTGTAAACATGGTGAACACTTAGTACCACCCATGTGACCTAGCCAGTTTATCTCGTAGCTCTCTTGTCTACATGGTGTCCTTCACTTGGAACCACGCATCTGACCTAGCTACATATATCCCATAGCTCTCTTGTCTACATGGTGTACACATAGTATCACCCATGCGACCTAGCTACATCATAATGTCTTGTAGCTCTTTGTACACATGATGTGCACTCAGCACTATACATGTGACCTAGCTACATACCATCTGTATCATCCAATCTTTCCGAAGGTTCAACCGGGATTTCTCTCTCTTTTCCAAGAATTTCACCAATCAAGTAATTATCCACAAACATATTTCCAATATTTTTATAAAATATCATAATAAAAGTAATAGTGATGTATTACTTACATATAAACTTACATCTCATTTAATATCAACGCAATAACATTAAATTACACATTGTCTTATTAAAAATCATATGAACTTACAATTTCCCATAATATCCATAATCATAGAAATCACATTTATGTATGATAATTCAATGCACTTCATGTACCATAGACATATTTTTAAATCAATTCATAAACTTGGCACCATAATCATTTAATTTAACATAATTCAATTAATTCACTAAATTTAACTTTCAAATATAAATTACAGCATTATTGTAGTATTATTATCATACCAACTTACATACTTTCAACACCTCGGAAATCATAGTAAATATATCAATTTTACATTGAAACATGCATAAATTAATGCTTATTATACATATGAACTTACCTTGATATTAAAACGGCCATTTTACCAACTTTCCCAATTTTCGATTTTTCTCTCATTCTAGGTTCAAATCTCGTTTTCCGGGATCTAAAACATCATATTTTACTTATTTAATTAATGTACTATTCAAAATAGTCCTTAACTCAAACTTTGGAAAAATTACAATTTTGCCCCTAAACTGCATATTTACACTTTTTTCCCTAGGCTCGGGAATTAAACTTCATCCCTTATTCTTATGTTTTATGACATGATGATCACTTTTCCCTTGTATGGCAACATCAAATTCTCACTCTAACATATACTTATGACTATTAGGTATTTTTACCAATTAAGCCCTTTTGCTCATTTTCACTTAAAACCGAGTAGCACAAGTTGTCTAACATAATTTAAAACCTCATATTGTATCATAAAACACCAGAATACACAAATTTTACCTACAAGTATTTTTCCAAATATGAACCCTAGGTTGAATTATTGCTAGCATAAGCTAAATCAAGTTACCGGGACTCCAAAAATGTAAAGAACTTAAAAAACGGGGTTAGAACGGACTTACAATTGAGCTTGGGAAGCTTGAAAACCCTAGCCATGGAGTCTCCCTTGGTATACACGTCAATGGTGAAGAAGATGAGCAAAATTGTCTTTTAATTTTGTATTTTAATTCATTTTACCCCTAAATGACCAAAATACCCTTACTACTAAACTTTCCAAAAATTCCATCCATGTCCAATTTTTGTCCATAACTTAGAAATTGGTCAAATTTCTATTTAAGACCTCCTAATTAATATTTAAAATCAATTTCATACTAGAAACTTCTAGAATGCAAGTTTTGTAACTTATTCAATTTAGTCCCTAACTTCGAATTAAGCACTTTATGCATAGAATTTCTTCACGAAATTTTCACTTAATCATGCAATCATATCATAGACCTCAAAATAATCATAAAATAATTATTTATATCTCAGATTTTGTGGTCCCAAAACCTCTGTTCCAACTAGACCCAATTTTAGGCTATTACAGATAATGCCTCGTACCCTATTCCGGCATCGAATACGGGTAAAGGGTGTTACAGTGATTGTATTGAATGATTTATGAGAATGAATGCTTTATGTTTGAAAAATGTATGCTATATGTTGTGAATTGATTAGTAATACCTCGTAACCCTACTCCGACGATGGATACGGGTTAAGGGTGTTACAGATTCAGCCTGAGTTTTGTAAGGAATTTTTTATTTATAGTGGTGCTTCATTGAATGGTTTAGGTTGAATTTTGATGCAAGAAGGAAATGTGGTAGCTTATGCTTCCGATAGTTGAAACCGCACTAGAAAAATTACCCGACTCATGATTTAGAGCTTGCAACTATTGTATTTGCTTTAAAGATTTGGCAACATTATTTGTACGGAGAGAAATTTCATATCTTTATGGATCATAAAAGCCTGAAGTATTTGATGTCATAAAAAGAAATAAATTTGAGACAATGTAGATGGTTGGAGCTGCTAAAAAGTTACAATTTGATCATTCATTATCATCCAGGAAAAGCTAATGTTGTTGTTGATGCTTTAAGTAGAAAATCTTTGTTTGCTTTACGAGCTTTGAATACTTGGTTGACATTGATTGATGATGGTTCTATTGTAGCAAAATTAAAGGTTAAATTGACATTTCTACAACAAATTTGTGAAGCTCAAAAAAGTTACTCAAAGTTGATTGCTAAACGAGAAAAGATTGAAAAGACACCTAATTCAGAATTTCATGTTAGTTTTGATGGTAGTTTGTATTTCTGAAACAGAATATGTGTTCTGAGGAATTTTGATATCATTCAGAAGATTTTACAGGAAGCTCAAAGTAGTAATTTTTTGATACACCCTATAAAAAATGTACAGTGATTTGAAACAGATGTACTAGTGGCCAGGTATGAAACGGGAGATTTCAGAGTTTGTTTCAAAATGTTTGATTTGTTAGCAAGTCAAACCCAAACATCAGGTACCTTCTAGGTTGTTACAGCATGTGATGATTCTAGAGTGGAAATGGGAATGGGTTACGGTTGATTTTATATCAGGGTTATCATTATCTTTGCAGAAGAAAAAAGCTATGTGGGTTATTGTGGATCATTTGACTAAATCTGCACATTTCATTCTTGTGCATACGAATTATTCACTTGAAAAGTTGGCAAAATTATACGTTTCTGAGATTGTTAGGATATATGGTATGCCAGTATCTATTATCTTCGATAGAGATCCACGTTTTACTTCTCGATTTTAGAGTAAATTGCATGAAGCTCTAGGGACTCGACTACATTTTAGTACAGCATTCCATCCACAGACCGATGATCAGTCTAAGTGAGTGATTCAGGTACTATAGGACATGCTTCGTTGTTGTATTTTAGAGTTAAAGGGTAGATGGGAGAAATTTCTTCCATTGGTTGAATTTGATTATAATAATAGTTATCACGAGAGTATTAAAATGGCATCGTACAAAGCTTTGTATGGTCAGAAATGTAGAAATCCATTATATTGATTTGAACTGAGTGAGAAAGAGCTATGCGGTGTTGATTTGATTTGAGAAACCAAAGAAAAATTCAAAATGATACATGATTGTTTGAAAGCTTCTTCTTGTCATTAGAAATCATACACGGATTGGAAAAGAAAAGACATTGAATTTCAAGTTGGCAACAAAGTGTTTTTAATAGTATCACCTTGGAAAAAAGCTCTCTATTTTGGCCGAAAAGGGAAGCTTAGTCCATGATTCATCAGGTCATATGAGATCATCGAGAGAATTGGGCTAATGGCATATTGTTTGGCTTTACTATCTGAATTAGAGAAAATTCACAATGGATTTCATGTGTTAATGTTACGAAAGTATTGATAGACCTCTTACATGTGATTTCACCTATTGATGTTGAGATTTAGTCAAATATGTCGTACAGTGAAAAATCGATCAAAATTCTGGCAACGTCATAGAGTCGAGGAAGCCACCTAAGAAACAGAAGAAGCTTTGAAAGTGCAATACCCGAACCTATTTTCTAGTATGATTTTTGAGGACGAAAATTCCTTTAGGGGGAGAGTTGTAATAGCCCATTTTCAGTGGTGTCAAAAATAGTGGTTTCAGGACCACAATTCTGATGAATGAGTAATTATTTTAATATTTATTTAATATTTACGAGATTATTTTAAGGTCATATTAAAATTTTGTGAATAAATTTTGAAGTTTAAAAGATTAATTAAGTAAAAATGACTAAATCGTAAAGGTTGCAAAAGTGAGTACCTATTAGTTAAAAGAGCTAAATAGCTAAGGAAAGGAAAGTTAATGGGCTTAGATGGTAATTATACCATATATGTTGATGGTGGACAAATATGAACATGAAATAGTTGTTTTGTAAGTTAATAACCAAGGTTAAAATGGTAATTTAGTAAGTAAATTAAAACAAAAGAAATTAAAACATGTTATCATCTTTTTATTTTGTCTCTAAACGATTGTAAATAGGGGAGGAACTCCATTGTTGAATGCTTGTTTCACCTAAGCTTATTCTAGTGCATGGTATGTGTTTTTCAACAAATTTTAAAGATTTTTATGTTTTTGAGTTTGTATTAGCTTAATCTATCTAGCCCAGGGTTAATTTCCAAAAATTGTTAAAAGGTTTAGGGACTCACCATGATATTTTTTTTAATGTGTTTTGATGTTGAAAGTTAAATTCATAAGTTTTACTGTGAAATGTTGGCAATTATGGGTTGTTCCAATGTCCCTTGTAGCTTTGGTTAATATGAATTTAGGTTAAAATGAGTAATGTTCAAGTTATGAGATGAAGGACTAAATTGTAAAAAAGTTAAAGTACTAGTGGTAGTTTCATAATTTTACATAAATATGAATTATGGATTGAATTGAATACTTGAAGTATTTAATTGAATGAAGTTATCTATTTAGTTCAAGTTAAACCACAAATCAGACCTAAATCTAGGAAAGGCGAAAGTTTTTGATTGGTTTCAAATTCTACTTCTACAACTATAGTTATCGAGGTAAGTTCGTATGAATTATAATCGTATTAATGTTAGTTAAATTGACCATATATTATATTGTGTTGGATATAGATGGACTTGAATATATATATGTATTGATGCTATGAATAATTGACGGATAACGAACCTAGTTTGAACCTTAAGAATTCTTAGGATATGAATGACATGTCATTAGGGATTTCATGTTTCGGGTACTGGTCTTGAACGTCCTAATGATGGTTGAGGTCCTGCATTTGTTGTGGATTCTTCACAGCTCGTGTGAGCAGCATCATGTAGCTAACATTCCAACCCACAGCTCATGTGAACAGGCCCATTTCATAGCTCGTGTGAGCACTACTGTAAAGGAAAGGTTATGGTTATATGGAAAGACACACTATGTGTGTGAGCATTCTCGAGTATCCGATGCAATTCTAGATGGTTCAACGGATAAGTAATGAAATGGCATGGTAAGTATACAAATGAAATGGTTCATGTAACAACCTGTTTTCAGTTAAATTAGAACAGTGGTTTCGGGACCATAAATTCGACGTTGTAAAATTTATTTTATTATTATTTTAATGTCAAAGCATGTTAGTAATGTTGCATAAAATTTTGTAAAGAAATTTAATCGTTTGCATGCTTAATTTGATAAAAAGGATTAAATTGCAAAAGGTGCAAAACATGAGTTCTATAAACTAAAGGGATTAAATAGCTTTAATAATAAAAGTTTGGAGGGCTTATGTTGTAATTAAACAATCCATAATGTGAGTGGACAAGTATGGACACTTTTTAGGTGATTTTCAAGGTTATTAATTAAGGTTAATTTAGTAATTTACTAAGAATAATATAGTAAAATAATTAAAACAAAGATATCATCTTTGATCTTTCTTCTCTACACCGATTTTCAACCTAAATAAAAGCCATAATTGAAGCTTCAAGGTTTGGCCATAGCTCATCCTTGCATGTGAGTGACATTTTATTCTGTTTTTAATTATTTCTATGTTTTTGAATTCATTGTAGCTTAATCTAGCTAGCTCGGGGATTAATTTACAAAACTGTTAAAAGTCTAGGGATTTACCATGAATGTATATTGGTTATTTTTGATGTTTGATGGATGAAAATGAATATTTAGAGATATTTGAGCAACTTCTATAAAGGAATTTTTAATGAATTTGTCATTTAAGTATTTAATTGAAAAATAGAAAAATGTTCATGGTAAAAATGTGAAATAAATGGAATATAGAGCTTGCTAGGGATTAAATTAATATTCGGCTAACATGGGTTTGGACTAAATTGCGTGAATTTACATTTTTATGAGTTACGGGCTAAATTTGAATCAATTCAAAATGTTAGGGGCAAAAGCATAATTTTTCCAAATTATGATTTTTGGATTAAATTGAATAGAATGAAGTTTGAATTAGTTAAATTTAATTATATAGATCAAGTAAAGAAACATACAAATTTAGATCGGGGAAAAGAAAAAGTATTGGATTAATCAATCATAGTTCTCCGTTCGTGTTTGGGGTAAGTTCGTATGTTTAATTAGCATTGAATTATGTTTGGTTTAAATGCTTTGATGTTATATTCTTGGTATTACGACTCGACAGAAATATCCAACAAAGTTTCGACAACTTTTGGATCTCGTTTGAACCTTAGGAATATATAGGATACAAATGACATTTCATTAGGGGTTACCGTGTTTTGGTTGCTAGTCTTGTACGTCCTACCAGTGGCTGAGTTTCCAACATGTGTTGCAGTTACTTGACAGCTTGTGTGAGCAGCACTGTGTAGTTACGTCCTAACTGATAGCTTGTGTGAGCAGATCCATTTATTGCTCTAGAGAGAGCATTGATACAAGATATGAGATAGTAGTGGTTTTGACCACATGTTGGCACATAGTGTGTGAAATTCCGCGTATCCGATATTATTCTAGTGGTTTAACGGGTATGAAAAAGGGAAAATTCAGGAAATGCTTCCATAAGTGATGCTATGAAAGTATGAAAAGGTATGAAGTGATGATGTTTAAAATATGATTAGCCGTGTGCTTGAAAATATGAATGCTTATAAGTAGTATGTATAAAAGTTATGATGTTTTGAGATGATTTGCTAAGCTATGTGATTATCTAACTTGAAAGTTTGTTGTTGCTTAGGCTAATGCCAAGTCATGTTGGATTGTCTCAAATTGTTTTTATGCTTATAAATTGAAATGGTAAGCTTTGTTTATGAATTACGAACTTACTAAGCATTGTATTCTTACTTCGTATTATTTTCCTTTGTGTTTCTAGATAATCAAAAGCTCGTTCAGATTGGAAGTTGTCAGAGATCCATCGCACTATCCATAAGTTATATCGGTATATGTTCATGATTTTGAGTTATGGTTATAATGACATGTATAAGTGTTTTGTTTAATGAATTTAGCCATTATGTGTGGCTTGTATATATGTTATCTTGGTTGATGAATTAGTTGGTATGATATTAAGATTATATGGCATTTTGTGTGGTTGTTAATTTGATGTTGTGTTGGTTAAGATGATGGTAAGGAAATGTTGATTGAAATGGTATGTTAACAATGAATGGTTGGTATGGAATGAATGTAGCATGATGTTGAAAATGACTAGTTTTGGTAATTTGGAAGTGATCATCTTTTGGTCAAATTGGTATGGTATATGTTGGGAAAATGGTCATTTTGTATTAGGTTATGATCATTATGGAAAATGTGATAGTGAATTTGTTCAATTGGTTGTTTAATTATTGAAGGAATTGGTTAGGTGTTTAGTTAAGTTTGATTGTTGAAATTGAGGTGTCATTTCGGCATATTGATTGAATGAATAGTTTCTATGTTGTGTAAGCTTAGATATGCATATGTAACATGTGTTTTGAATGCTTTATTTTAGGTACAAATAGCTTGTGCATGAGGTGTGAGTTTGGGTGAGAAAAATGGCTTGGAAATGGCCTATTTTTCGTCTATACAGGCAGAGACACGGGCGTATGTCTCAATCGTGTGTGACACATGGCCAGGTGACACGGCCATGTGTCCCTTGTAGCTTTCAAAGGGTTGCAAGTCAGGCTGTTACATGACCTAGCACACGGCCTAGCACATGGGCGTGTGGCTTGGTCGTGTGACCCAAGTCAGTGTTACACAGGTATGTACACGAGCTGGGACACGGTCTTGTGTCCCTATTTTGAATGCCCACACGGCCTAAGACACAGGTGTGTTTCTTGGTTGTGTGAGTCACATGGCCTGGCCACATGGTTGTGTGACACTTGCAGTTTGAAAATTTTTAACTTTTTCTGAAAATTTTTGTATGTTTCTGATTTAGTCCCGATTTGTTTCTACTGTCTTTTTAAGGCCTCTAGGGCTCCCAAAAGGGACCGTATATGTGAACTTGGTTGATGTTGTTATGATTTATGTGATGAATTGTTAATTTTAACTAATTGTAGATTGTATGACTTTATGCTCTGGAAACACTCCATAGTTCTAACTCAGCGACGAATACGGGCTAGGGATGTTACAGTTCATGATTTTATGAAAAGGTTGATGACTTAAATAATGTGTATATAAATCTACTTGTATTATGGTTAAATTCACATGTATCATGGATGAGCCTACTAAATTGTGAGTTTGATGGTGCTTGTATAGGCTTTTACTAAGCTTATGGTCTCGGTAAAGATATTAGGCTTATTCTATAGTTTGTAAGTGGTAAGTTATGGTCTCTGTAGTTTTTGTGTATTTTGGCCAAGGTTATAAATGGCATGTATAGGACCTTTTGTAATAGTATTTCTTGAATGCGTAATGAATGTTTTGGTATGCATATGTTTTAAAGTTTATGTTTGGTTTGATGGACTTTAATGCCTTACCAAGTTATGTCATTTTGACCACTTTTAAGTGCTAGTATATAATATCCTTTTTGGTATGTTTGTGATAGCATGTAAATGGTTTCATGTGATATCAATTGCTAGACAAAAGAACTAGGTTCTATGATTGAAATGTGGTTATGTTGCTTGGATTTGATCAATGATGTTTTACAAAAATGCGGTGCCTTTGAATGGCATATTGGTTAGATGAATTAGGATGTTTGAAATGGTATGTTTAGGTGTATCTGAATGATGTTTAAATCTCTTGAATGTGTGCACAAATTAGATGGTTGGTTAGGTGTGTTTTGGCCTTGAAATGACATGTTTTTAGGGTCAAAATATGGATCACACGGCCTGGGAAATGGGCTGTCACATGGTCGTATGACACACATGGCTTGGCTACATGGCCGTGTGTCATTTGTAAGTTACTACAGTTTTAAGTCACTGAATTACATAGCCTAGCACATGGCCTGCGACACGACCGTGTGTTGCAACTCAGAGAGTTACACGGTTTGGAACACGGCCTGCAACACGCCATGTGACCCAACTCAGTGAGTTACGTGGGTGAGAACACGGGCTGGGACACGGCCGTGTTTCCCTTATTCGATTGTTATACAGCCTGGACTATGCAACACAGCCTGGCGACACGGTCGTGTGAACCCTGTTTTCAAAATTTTCAACTCTTTCCCAAATCTTCAATTTTGATTCAAATTAGTCCCGGATTGATTCTAAGCTAATTTTAGGGCTTCGAAGGCTTGATTTAGGGACCAAATGCATATTTTGATAGTTTTTTAATGAGATTAAATTATTTAATGTTATGATATTAAACGTTGTTCCGATTGTTTGGTAACCCTAATCCGATGAAGGAGACGGGTTAGGGCTGTTACAATCCAAGTCACATGAACATCCGAGTCCACAACACATACATGAACTCAATCCATATCAGAAATTCAGATAGAAATCTCATGTAAGAAACTTTTACTCGATCCATCAAAATTATTTTGGAAGTTCAGTATAAATTATATAGATCAATTTGATTCAACAATTTTCAAAATATAAAAAAATCAACAACAATAATATTTATTGACAAATTATAACCAAATAATCGTAAAAACTTACCTGTTAAGTGATTCGACTAACATGGATTAATCGACAAAATTCCCTTTTTCTCGTACGTCCTCATATGTTGAGATTCTTGATCTAGAATATAATTTAGTTTAATAAAATCCATTCAAACCTCATAAATACTCAAATTATACATTTAATTCCTTTTAGTCACATTCACAAATTTTACCCTTGAACTTTCACCTTTATACAATTTAGTCCCAAATTTGAAAATATACCAAATTGAACATAATCAAGCTTAAATCAAACTAGCTGATTCTCATACTTCCCAAAAAAAGCCCACACATTACTCTTTCTCATAATATTATATTTAATTTAATAACTTTATGAATTTAAACCATAAATCTCAAAACCATTAAAAATTACTTTACAAACTAACATGCAAGCTCTTTAAGTGATCGAATGCTCGAGCTCTATCTATGGTGAATTTCTTCTCAATTTCAGCAAAGGCAACCAAAAATGATAATAGCTTAATTTTTTCTTTCATTTGTTAATGCTTAATTTCTTATTTACTTATTTACCCTTAAATTACATATTAAACTTAACAAATATAAAACCCATAACCGTCCACACCAAACTATTATGGTCAAATTACTAATTAAAGACATCAAATCAAGTTTCTAAAGCTATTAAACCCATTTTACGAATAACAATCAACTTTCTCACTTGTACGACTTAGTCCTTTTTACTTAATTAATTATCTAAACATTAAAATTTCTCAACCAAATTTTAGTACGACATTACATTAACTATAATTATTAAATAAATAATAAAATAATAACTCACTTTCCAAAATCGTTGTCCCGAAACCATTGTTTCCGACACCACTGAAAAATGAGATATTACACCCAAGATCAATGGAGACATATCTTACAGGTAGTGCTACAACAAACATGATACTCAAAGATAATTTTTTTTTTCAGTTGACAATAAGTGATGGCCATGTTAGTACAATATCGAGTAGTTCAAAACTTATTGAAGACTCTAGAAGAGCTATTATATTATTACCTAAAAGGACAATTTTTCATTGATGATTCTTTATTTTCCACTAAGCCTCAAAGAAATTTATTGAGTTTTAAATATATCCGTCTTAATGGATATCATATTGAGACTATGAATGAGAAAAATATTGAATATATATTACAAATATTGAATGTTGAAAGAAATATGTTTTGGAAAGGCTACCTGCTTTTTCATCAGGTTTATATTATACACATATTAGTGCAATTGAGACACATGTTACTACAAACTAGAAGTTTATAAAACCACATATTTTCGCTATTTGGCATGATTGATTAGGCCATCTCAGATCTATTATGGTGCAAAGACTAATTGAGAATTCAATTGGCACCTATTAAAGATTCAAAAAAATTTCGAATTCAAGGATTTCTCTTACGTTGCTTGTTCTCAAGGTAAATTGATTGTCAGGCCATCACCAGCTAAAGTTGAGATTGAATATCCTGCATTTTTGGAACATATTCAAGGTGTTATATGTGGTCTAATTTATCCACCATGTGGAACATTAAGATATTTTATAGTATTGATAGATGCATCTAGTAGGTGGTAACGTGTGTGTTTATTACCGACTCGTAACATGGTGTTTGCGAGACTACTTGCTTAAGTAATTCGATTAAGAGCAGAACTTCAAGATTATGCAATCAAAACTATCCATCTTGATAATGCTGATTAGTTTACGTCCCAAGCTTTCAATTGTCATTATATGTCAATTGGGATAAAATTTGAAAATCCTGTAGCTCATTTTCATAAGTTTATCAAATGACTCCAACTAATCGCTAGGTCATTACTTATGAGAACAAAACTTCCTGTTACAACTTAGGGATATGCTATTTTTCATGCAACTATAATTGTGCGCATCAGACCAACAAGTTATAATAAATACTCCCCGTTACAATTGACTTTTGATCAAGAGCTAAATATTTCCCATCTCATAATTTTTGGATGTGCGGTATATGTTCCAATTTATCCACCACAACACACAAAGATGGGTCCTAAAAGGAGGTTGGGAATATATGTTTGTTATGAATCTCCTTCTATAATTAAGTATGTTGAACAATTAACTAGAGATTTATTTATTGCACAATTTGTTGATTGTCACTTGGATGAAACAACATTCCCAACATTAAGGGGGGAAAAGTACAACTGGTAAAAGAAATTACATGGAATGAGTTATCAATATCTCAATTAGATTCTCGTACAAGTCAATGTGAGAAGTTCAAAGGGTAATACATTTGCAAAATATTGCCAATCAACTGCCAGATTGATTTACTAACCTAAAGAGAATTACAAAACCTCACATACCGGCTGAAAATGCTCCAATACGAATTGAGTCCCAATAGGGAAAATTAATAGTTCAAAAGAAAATTCCAAAGATAAAAATCCTTGTAAAAGGAAAGGATAAAATATTCAAGATAGTCATATTATGGTGGCAAGTGCCCAAGAAGAGGCTAAAGATATAACTAATAAAAAATCCCCATAAGTGGTTCAAGTACCTATTGAAAAATATGGACGTCACATATATAATAATAGTAATTACATGTTATTATTCACTATAATAAAATGTTAGCCCAAATTAAAAGCGATCTAATTTGGTTAAGGTTTATTGGGCTTTAGTTATTAAATAAAGTATGGGCCAAATATGTGTAAATACTTTAATAACTAATTTCTAATTAATGATAGGCTGATTAAAAATTAAGGTTAATGTGCAAAAGTTATATATTAGGGTTATGATCCCCAAATTAAACATAGGTAACTTTTATAATATCCCAGCTTTAGAAAAGAGAGAGCCACCTTATCTAGGTTACTTGTATGCTAAGTTGAAAAATCAAAACCACAAGATCTGTAGATTTCAATAAATTGATGCATTCAAGCATGCTTCCGTATCTAGTTTTGTTCTTGATTTGTTTTTAATGATTTGAAATAATAGATCCTGGTTTACAATTTACATTAGATCTTGTTTTTACGGTTTTAATAGTACCTGCAAATGGTGATTACGAAGAGATCTCGACAAATTATGTTACTTTAGGAAAAAGATGGAACTGGAAAAATATCGTTATAGAATTGTTTTTGCTTATAATGTTGCTATTGAAATAGGAAAAGAAAATGAGGATCCCGAGCCTAAATCTATTGAGGAATGAAGAAATAAAATTTTTTTCCCAAAATGGAAAGACACAATTCAAGCAGAATTGAATTCACTTATTAAACGTGATGTTTTTAAACCTATAGTCCAAACACCTAAAGATGTAAAGCTGGTAGGATAGAAATGAGTATTTGTGCGAAAGCGAAATGATTAAAATGAAATTGTAAGATATAAAGCACGACTTGTAGCACAAGGATTTTCGCAAAGGCTCAACATTGATTATGAGAAGACATATTCTCCTATGGTGGATGCAATCACGTTTAGATATCTAATTAGTCTAGCAGTACGTGAAAAATTTGACATGCATCTAATGGATGTTATTACATCCTATTTGTATGGTATACTTGATAGTGAAATTCATATGAAAATTATTGAAGGATTTAAAATCCCCAAAGGATATAGAGTTTCTTGGGAAATTTGCTTGATAAGACGAAAGAAAAGTTTATTAAGATTAAAACAATCTGGACGTATGTGGTACAATTGTCTTAGTGAGTACGTGTTCTTTATAAAAATAGTATTGGAACTCTTGAAGATCCTCAAAATATAGTAAATTTTTTAAATAAAGAATTTGAGATGAAAGATCTTAGAAAAATAAAGTTTTGTCTTGGCATGTAGATAGGGCATTTAAAAGATGAAATTCATGTCCATCAGTCAACTTATACAGAAAAGATCTTAAAGAAATTTTACATGGACAAAACACATCCATTGAGTACACTATTGGTTATACGATCGTTAGATGTGAATAAAGATAAATTTCGTCTTTGTGAGAATGATAAAGAATTTATTGGTCCTGATGTACCATATCTACATGTCATAGGGGCATTAATGTATCTTGCAAACAACACAATACCTGATATAACTTTCGCTATAAACTTGATAGCAAGATTAGTTCTTCTCCAACACGTAGACATTGGAATAAAATTAAACATGTATTTAGATATCTCAGAGGGGCCATTTATATGAGGTTATTTATTCAAATGATTGAAGATCCCTATTAGACAGCTATGCTATTGTTGGATATTTATCAGATGCACATAAAGGTCAATCTCAAATGAGATATTTATTTACATGAGGAGGTACTGCCATATCATGGCATTCAAAAAAGAAAACATTAGCTATCACCTCTTCAAATTACGCAAAAATAATTGCAATGCATGAGGTAAGCTGAGAGTGTGTTTCGCTAAGGTTATTGACCTAATATATACAAAAGATACGCCTATAGAAGAAAAGATGCCAACTATCTTAAAGATACCAACTATCTTATATGAAGATAATGCAACATATATATCTCAATTGAATGGTGGTTACATTAAAGGTGATAGAATGAAACATACTTCACCACAATTATTCTTAACTTATAATATTGAGAAGAAATGTGATATATAAGTTCAACAAATTTGTTCTAGTGATAATTTAACAGATATTTTTACCAAGGCATTGTCAACTTCAATATTTGAAAGACTACTTCATGAGATTTAAATGCGTTAGCTCAAAGATGTAATGTGATCTTGCCATTAGGAGGAGTCAAAAACACGTTACACTCTTTTCCTTTAACCAATGTTTCATCGCACTGGTTTTCTTGCAAAAGGTTTTTATACGGTGACTTGTAATAAAATATTATTTACTCTTTTCCTTCATTAAGTTTTTATCCCATAGGGTTTTTCTTAATAAAGTTCTTTTATGTGACATTTTCATTGATGGACATCCAAGGGGTAGTGTTGTAAATTCATTGGTAAATGGATGTTCATAACCGCCTCAAATTTATCCTATTGTAACCCCTAAAGAATGAATGTCCATAACCCCAAAATTCATTATCTTGTAACCTTTAAATCATTTATATAGTGCCTTAATGTTGGTCCTTAGTGCTTTGTAACTTATGGTACTTGAAGCCCTATAAATAGAGGGCATGTACAAGCTTGTTGTATCCTAAGTGAAAGTTAAATCATCCTTTCATTTCTTTATATTTATTTCCCTCTTAATCTTAGTATTCTTCTTTTAGTTTTATAATAAGTAATTTGTTTTAATTTCAATTACTTTTCAGTTTTCATGTGTGAGTCTTTTACTTATACAAAATTTCATCTGTTTCAAGGTTCATCTCCTTTTACTAATTTCTTTTAGTTTTTTTAGCTTCCTTTCATTTCTTCATCATTCTTTCTATTTAGATAAACTTCAGACTTGTCCATATATTACAAAAAAAAAACTGAATTTGTGCTTCTCCTTCTTTGGTTCCCCATATTCTTCTTTTGATTATTTATTTACAAACACTTTTCAAGATTTTAGAAGAGATGAATAAATAGTCAAGATATTGATGATTTTTTAGTTCTACTTTTCTTCTGGTTTTGTAAATAAACCAAAGCTTCAGCTAAAAATTATCCCACATAAATCAATAACGTGGGTGGAGGTGAGTATCTTTTGGGTTTTTCTTTTTAATTTTTAAAAATTTTTGGGTTGAATTGTTACATGCTTTTAGAAATTGCGCCAGTTAGGCCCAGCTTAAATTAGCTCATTTTTTTTCAGAAAATTGGTTCGACTTATTTTTATTGTTCTTTTAGTTCATGGGTCAACCGTGATTTTTTTTCAATTTCTGGTCTAAATGATTTCTTGCTAGTATTTGGATTAGCTTATTAGTCGGTTTGATTTGGTTAAAATATCATTGATAACAACCTATTTTTTTTAATACTAAGCCTAAAGTCCCTTTTCCGTGTTTACTTTAGGGATTACAATGGGAGAATCTAATTGCCTTGATCTCAACTTGGATTTTGACCAATTCACTTCAATTCTAATTTGACCCCAACTTTTAAGAAAAATAACTAGTCTCAAACTCAAACCTAAACTGAAAATTTAACAGGAGATCTAACTTTGATTCGACGCGAATCTAATTTAATTATTTTATTCTTATTTTAAAGAAAATAAGATGACATTTTTTTATTTTTGTAGTTTGAAGCAAATAAGATTTTTTTTTTAAATTTAGTCTTAAAATTTATTTATTTATTGAAAGCAAAGACTTTATATATAAAGAGAGAGTGAGAGGTATTTTTGTGAATATCACAAGACAAGGAGGTGTGAATTTACCTCAAATCCAATCCAATTCGACTTGATTATTTTCCTATTTCACCTGATTTACCTCAAATTTGACCTTCCAAAAAAAAAATCCAACCTTAACGGATTAGGTCAGGGTAGAACCCATTAGATCCAATCCCAGTTTAATTCCTTTAGACCAGCCTTCCTTGCCCATGCTCTTCTTGCATGCCATCCTATAATCATAGTTAGGTGTAGAAACAGTGCTTTCATTTGTTAGATGTCATTGAGAATTGGTTGAATTGTCCAGTGCACATTTGCATTGCTAGAAACATTGATATGCTTGATAGACTTGTCTTTAGTCTGGATGGTGCACTCTCTGATTTCATAATGGGTCAGCTTTGCAAGTGTCATTCCAAGGATGATCAAGTTGGAAGTCATTGAGTTTTTGCAAGGGATTGCAACTACTCTATTCCAGACTAAGTTTTTATTTGTGTTTTTGAGCAAAAATCTAACTCCACTGAAATCCTTGTTTTTCCACCATTTAATAAAAAGATTAAAGTCGTCCTTTGGATTATATTGGTTTGGCTTTACTTCATTTTCCTTATTTTGACATTTTTCTGTTAGAATCATAAATTAAGATATGATATAAAACATAAGAAATTATAAATCAAGATCTGTCATATAAAATCATCAAGAGCAAAACAAGAATAAAACTAGATGCAGAAGCATACCTGAATCCATGAATTCCTTGAAGTTTTTTCGGATCTTGGGGACTTGATCTTCCAAATTAGCACACAAGAAATTCAAAAAATATTTGCTCTCATTCAAAGAATATTTGCTCTCTCTTTCCTAAGGATAGGATATTAAAAAAGATATATTGTATTTAATTTCGAGGCCATAACCCTAATATTTATAACTTTGGCATATTAGCCCTAATTCCTAATTAGCCCATCATTAATTAGAATTTGATTAGAACTTAATTACTAAAGTATCTACACATATTTGACCCATACTTTATTTAATAATTAAATCCCAATAAAACTTTAACCAAATTAGATCACTTTTAATTTGGGCTAACCTATCATGTAACTAATAACATGTAATTACCCTTATTATATATGATATGTCCATATTTTCCAATAATCTCCCACTTGGACCAGACATATATATACTAATTACATTATAATTACATGTCATTACATAACCTTATGAGCTCAAAAATTTTACTATCATATCGAAAAGGTATTGCAAACAATCTCGTCTATTGATTATGCTAACATAGAACCAAGGCGACTTTCGTTACATATATCGTAACTAAATCCATCCCTGATCACATAAATTAACACAAAAAAATGACATAGATCAAGTATGGATGTGTAGCATGGAAATTACATGCAATATGATCTAAACATGTCTATTTCCAATTGGTCCTCTTTAAACTTAAGTGAGGTCAGTGTCAAAATAACAAATAGAGTGAATAAACTGAATACTTCATTTCTGATCAGAAAATAAGCAAATACATAAATGTCTAAAAACAAACATAAAGCAAATAAAATATAAACTCCCACTAAATCATCATATTCTCAAACAATGTAACACCTATGTTAGTAGTGTGCTCATGAAAGACCTTAGGTGGTAAACTTTTGTGAGCGGATCCACTATCATGGAGTTTGTCTCAATGTGCTCTATGGATATTTGACCAATTTTGTACCACCTCTTACCCGTATTTTCTACGGAATAGGGTATGAGACATTACCGGACTTAAACTCAAACAAACATTCAAAACAGAGACATGAATTTCCACTCAAATTTAAAACTTTTCAAAACATTCATATCGTCCCTTAAATGAGCCTACGAGGCCCAAAACATACATTGGGGGCGGTTCGGGACTAAACCGAGAACTTTGGAAACTCTCTCAACTCTTAGAAAATTTTTCATAAAAACAAGGGTCACACACCCGTGTAGGTAGGCCGTGTGGTCCCACACGCCCGTGTGGCTTGGGACACATCCGTGTCCACAGCCTGTGTAACTCCCTGTTTATGACGTCATCAATGAATTAGGGTCACACGACCAAGGCACACGCCCATGTGCTAGGCCATGTGGGCAATTTAATTTTCATGATTTTTCATAAAATAGGTGTAGGCTTCACACGCCCTAGGCACACGCCCATGTCCCTAGGCCGTGTCCTTCACACGGCTGAGACATGTGGCCATGTCTCTACCCGTGTAGCCAATTCAAAGCTAAAATTTAAGAATGCAGGGGACACACGGCCGAATCACACACCAAATGGGCAAGTCGTGTATCACACTCGGCCTAGACACACGCCTGTATGGGCAAAATTTTAGGCTATTTACCAAGCCTTTTTGCCACCCTTAGTTGCACCAACCTACACAACATCAAACAACACCATCCAAGCATATACATACTACCAATTCAGTCACAACCAAGACATCCACACAACAATTTCATGCTATTTTCTATCACATACAATATCTCATACTTATCATCACAAACCATGCAATAAAAACATCTATGAAAGGCACCCAATTGATGCTCCGAATACTTCCGATCCCGAGCTAGCTTGGCGACACTATAGGAAATGAAAAGGAAGGGGAGTAAGCATAAAGCTTAGTAAGTTCATATGCAATACTAAACAATACTAAATAACATTTAGCATGAATATCATATAATTTAACTTAACATAAATCACATATTTATCATCATAGTTTAATAAGCATAACTTTATCATTATTAATCTTACCAAAAGCTCATCACTTAACAAGCTCATTCTTATGAGTTTTTCGTACATACCTGTACCAACTTGTGACTTAACATACTCTTTCTCATTCTTGACATACCGGTTGAACACTTGGAATACTAAATGGATACACAGACGGTCTTTGCACACAAGCGCCACATATGTAGCCAAAGCTACCTCCTATCTCATATCACATAAAGGCTCGCTCTCGAGCTAATCACAAGTCTGCTCATACAAGCTGATGGTCAAGACGTAGCTACGCGGGCTGCTCACACAAGCTGTCAGGTATCCGCAACACATGCCAGACTACCTAGCCACTGGTAGGACGTACATGACCAGCACCTGGATCACATAATCAAATACATCACATGGGGTCCTAGTGACACTTCACTCTTATCCTATTCTATTCCTAAGGTTCAAACAGGATTTTTTCTCTCTTATCGGAACTTGTCAAAAATTTTTATCAAATCAATTATACAATTCATACAATATTAATGCATTAAAAATATGATCATAATATTACATTATTTACATATGAACTTACCTCGGTACAAAATATAGCTAACTAATTCGATTTAGTCCACAACCTTGTTCTTTCCCTGCTCTACGTCTGGACTCCTTTTTTCTTGATCTATAATAGTAAATTTAGCTCATTTAATGATCAAATTGTTCAAATTAGTCCAAAAATCATACTTTGGCAAAATTATAGTTTTCCCCCTAAACTTTCACATATTTATAAATTAGTCTTAGACTCGTAAAATGAAATGCATTCAATTTCTTTATTACTTAAGCCTAGTCGACCCACACACATGCTCATATCAGCCCACAGTTTTCATTAAATCAGATGTTTACTACACATTTTTCATTAAATCAGATGTTTACTACACACATGCTCATATCAGCCCACATTTTTCATTAAATCAAATGTTTACTACACATTTTTCATGAAAAATCACTTAATAAAAGTTGTTTATCACACATCAAACTTTCATAATCTACCATGAAACATCAAAATACATGCATGTCACACATGGGTCAAACCCTAGACATCAACCCTAGCTCAAATAAATGGTAGAAATGCCTAGATCAGTTGATAGCAACTTCAAAAATGTAACGAGCATTAAAAACAGGGCTAGAATGTACTTACAATCAAGCTTGAAAGTTGAAGAAACCCTAGCTATAGTGACCTTAGGAATTTTGGCATGGAGAAGATAAGCAAATTGTGACTTAATTTTCCCTTTTTATTCTTTTATTAACCAAATGACCAAAATGCCCTTTTTACTAAACCTTCAAAATTTACTTACTCATGCCCATTTTTGTCCATAAAAATAGAAATTGGTCAAATTGCTATTTAAGGACCTCTAATTAATAATTCATAGCTATTTCATGCTTAAAGCTTCTAGAATCACATATTTTGCAACTTTTGCAATTTAGTCCTAAAAGTCAAATTGGACAATCTAACAACAAAATTTCTCAATGAAACTTTCACACAATCATGCAAACATATCATAGACCTCAACAAGTTCATAAAATAATCATTTCTACTTTGGATTTTTGGTCTCAAAACCACTATTCTGACTAGGCCCAAAATCGGGATATTGCAACTCTCCCCCCTTAGGGATTTTTGTCCCCGAAAATATTAACGGTAAAAAGGTTTGGGTATTGTTTTCTCATGGTTTCCTCGGGTTCCCATGTAGCCTCTTCAACCCCATGTCTTTGCCATAATACCTTAACGAGTGATATACTTTTATTCCTAAATTGTTTGACTTCTCGAGCCAAAATCTTAACCGGTTCTTCGCCATAAGTCATATTCAGTTGAATCTCAACCTCTATCGATGAAATCACATGTGAAGGGTCTGATCGGTATCGGCACAACATAGACACATGAAACACATTGTGAATCTTTTCCAGTTCAGATGGTAAGGCCAACCGATATGCTGCTGGCCCTATCCTTTCGGTAATCTCATATACGGTCCAATAAAACGCGAACTCAACTTGCCCTTCTAGCCAAATCTAAGAACTTTATTCCACAGAGACACTTTCAAGAATACCTTATCATTGACCTGAAACTCAATTTATTTTCGTTTCAAATCCACGTAGGATTTCTTTCTGTCCGTAGCTACTTTCAAACAATCACGAATTGTCTTCACTTTTTCTTCGTTTTCTCTGACTAAATCGATACCGTGAATTTGATTCTCTCTGAGTTCAGTCTAATACAATGGTGTCTAAAACTTACGATCGTACAATGCCTCATAAGGTGCCATTTTCAAACTCGATTGAAAACTATTGTTGTAGGCAAATTCTACCAAAGGTAGATGTTTTTTCCAACTACACTCGAATTCAAGAATACAGTACAGGAGCATATCCTCAAGAATCTGAATTACTCACTCAGACTGACCATCAGTTTGTGGATGAAAAGTGGTACTAAAGTTTAACTTTGTACCAAAAGCATCTTGTAACTTTTTCCAAAACCGTGAAGTGAACCTCGGATCTCTATCTGATATAATCAAAATAGGCACTCCGTGTAATCTAACAACTTCACCAATGTACAAATCAACTAACTTATCAAGTGAGTAATCGGTACGTACCGAAATAAAATGAGCCGACTTTGTTAGCCTATCAGCCACAACCCAAATGACATCTTTCTTTTTCGGTGTCAAGGGCAAACCTGTCACAAAGTCCATAGTAATTCTATCTCATTTCCACTCGAGAACCATCACGGGTTGAAGTAAACTCGAAGGTACATAGTGTTCGGCCTTTACTTGTTGAAAAATCAGACACCTCGAAACAAACTCGAAAATTTCTCTTGTCATACTCGGCCACCAATATAATTTCTTCAAGTCATTATACATTTTAGTACTACCGGGGTGAACTGACAAATAACCATTGTGTACCTCATGTAAAATATTCTGAATCAACTCGATATCTTGGGAACACAAATCCTATCTCGAAACATCAAACATTCATCAGAACCAATCGAAAAATTTGATTCAATACCAGATTCACATCGGACTCTTTTTACTTGTAAATCACTGCCACATTTTTGAGTTTCACAAATCTGCTGAAGAAATGTCGGTCTAGCTCTCAACTCAGCTAGAATCGAACCATCATCGGTTAATGTCAACTAGGTTTTCATAGCCCTCAAAGCAAACAATGGCTTCCTACTCAAAGCATCGATGACCATATTCGCCTTTCCTGGATGGTGGTCAATCACTAACTTGTAATCTTTTAACAATTCCAACCATCTCCTCTGCTGTAAATTCAAATTCTTTTGAGTTATTAAGTACTTTAAAATTTTATGATCAGTATAGACATGACATTTCTCACCATACAAATGATGTCTCTATATCTTCAATGCAAACACAATGGCGGCTAGCTCCAAATCATGTGCAGGATAATTTTTATCATGCGGTTTTAGTTGCCTCGAGGCATAAGCTATCACCTTGCCTTCTTGCATAAGCACACAACCTAATCAATTCACGGATGCATCACTACAGATCACAAATTCTTTTCCCGGCTCAGGTTGTACTAAAACCAGTGCCTCAGTCAACAATGCCTTCAACTTTTCAAAACTCTGTTGACACCTTTCTGACCATTCGAACTTGACATCTTTCTATAGCAACTTTGTCATCGGAGTAGCAATCATCAAAAATCCTGTAACAAACCATCGATAGTAACCGGCTAAGCCCAAAAAGCTTCTAACCTCGGATACATTCCTCGACGATTTCCATTCAACAATAGCAGAAATCTTACTTGGGTCAACTCGAATATCATCACCCAAAACAATGTGCCCCAAAAATCTGACCTCTCGAAGCCAAAACTTACTTTTACTAAACTTAGCATAAAGCTTTTTGTCTCTCAAGGTTGTAAAACAGCTCTCAAATGCTCAGCATACTTGGACTCATTTCGAGAATAAATCAAAATATCATCGATAAACACAATCACAAACTTATCCAAATATGGTCAGAAAATATGGTTCATCAAGTCCGTAAAAACAACAGGAGCATTCGTTAACCCAAATGGCATAAAAAGGAATACATAGTGTCCATACCTCGTCCAAAATGTAGTTTTCGGCACATCTGACTCCTTAACTCTCAACTGGTAATAACCGTATCTCAAATCAATCTTAGAAAGCACTGTTGCTCTTTTCAATTGGTCAAACAAATCATCTATTCTCGGTAATGGATACTTGTTCTTTATGGTTACCTTATTTAGCTGTCGGTAATCTATACATAATCTCATAGATCCATCTTTCTTCTTCACAAATAATAATGGTACACCCCACAGAGAAAAACTAGCTGTCACAAAATCTTTATCCGTCAACTCTTGCAATTGAGCTTTTAACTCTTTTAATTCTATTGGATCCATTCTGTATGGAGCAATCGAAATAGGTGCAGTTCCAGGGACTAAATCAATACCAAATTCAACTTCTCTAAATGGAGGCAATCTGGAAACTCTTCCGGAAACACATTCAAAAATTCACACACTACCTTCACTGATTCAATTTTCAATTCAGACTCTTTTGTATTCAACAAGAAAGTAAGATAAGCTTCATACCCTTTTCTCATGTACCTCTGAGCTGTCATAGAAGAGATCCCAACTGGCAATATATCCGATTCATTTGATTCAACCTGAAGAATATCACCACTTTCACATTTCAATTCAATAATTTTTCTTCCACAATTAACTACCACACATGAATGGTCAACCAATCCATACCAAAGATTACATCAAATTCATCAAATGGTAGAAGCATAAGATTAGCCGAAAAACAGTGACCTCTAATCATCAAAAGACAATTCTTACATACTTTGTCAACTAACAAATGCTTGCCTAGAGGGTTCAACACTTTTATCACAAATTTTGTAGACTCAACAGGCATATTCATACTAGATACCAATTTCATACAAACATAGGAATAGGTTGATCCCAGATCAATCAAAGTAACAACATGAGTATCATAGAGAGAAAAAGTACCCGTAATCACATCAAGAGATGAAGCCTCTTCGTGAGCACGAATGGCATAAGTCCTCGCAAGTGTTCTACCCTTGGTTCTCACAGCCAAATCTCTAGGTGCACTCTTACTACTTGCCCCATTTCCCGGATTTCTCTATGGCCTCCCTCTAGTAGCAGTATTACCAGATTTCGTACTCTGAAGTTTTTCTCTCTCAACCATATCAGGGCAATCTTTGATAAAGTGATCGTGTGAACTGCACTTGAAACATGCTCGATTATTCATCCAGCACTCACCGGGGTGACGTCTACTATAATGTGGATATTTCGATCTATTTGGTCGAGCAATGCCAACACTAGCAATCGAAGTGGTTTGAGCTTTCGAACCTAAATACTATTTATTCTAATTTCTATTTGAGAGCCCAATAGAAGTGTAACACCCTTTACCCGTACTTGAGACCGGGACAAGGTACGAGGCATTACCGTACACAAACATAACATTTCCAAAAAATCATGGGCTATAAAATTTCAATCCAAATTAAAACCAATCAAACACATTTATAGTGTCCCTATTATGGGCCTACGAGACTCAAAACATGCATTAAGAATGGTCTAGCACTAAACCGAGAGCTTAAGAAAATCTTAAGAAAATTTCTAGGTTTAAGCCTCACACGCCCGTGTAGAGGCAATGCACACGCCCGTGTGCTTGAGACATGCCCGTGTCCCTTACCCGCGTGGAATTAATTGAATTTATTTTCCATTTTGAACCTACAGGGGTTTCCACACGGCTGAGCAGACGCCCGTGTCCCTCACACGGCCTAGACACGACCGTGTGGTTGTCCGTGTCCAAAAACCCAGACATTCTGTTTATGACATCATCAATCATTTTAAGGCACACGACCAAGGCACACGCCCGTGTGCTAGGCTGTGTCCTCTACACGGTTGAGACACATGGCTGTGTCTCTGCCCGTGTGTATACTACCATGTAAACTGACCTAAAATTTTAAGTGCATGGGACACACGACCAGGCAACACGCCCATGGGGGCTGACCGTGTGTCACACACGGCCTAGACACATGATCGTGTGTCTACCCGTGTAGACCTTTTTAAGGCTATTTTCCAAGCCTTTGGTCACCCTCTAACATCCATACACACTTAAAGATTTCAAGGGCATTTAACCTCATCTCATCGGTTTAGTACATGCTAAATTATCCTTTTTGTATTAATTATTACCATATCATCAAATACATTTAGACTTGGTGTAACACCCCGAACCCGAAACCGACACCGGAGTCGAACACGAGGTGTTAACTGACTTTAACCCCTTATAAAATTTATTTTCCAGACACTGCCCAATCTGTGTACTAGTCGTTTTAAAAATCATATCTTGAGTTTCGTAACTCGAAAATCAGTTTCGTAATTTTTCCCAGAAACTAGACTCATGTGCCCATCTATGTATTTTTTTCTAGAATTTTTGGTTGGGCCAATTAGTACAGTTTATTAGTCAAAATCTCCCAAGTTGCAGGGGTCGACTACACTGACCTTTGCCCATTACGACTTGAATATCTCCCTGCACGGGGCTTCAATACTGATGCCGTTTGTTTCTTTGAAAACTAGACTCAGAGAGGAATCTGTACATATATGGTACGACCCCTAATTATCTCTGGTTAATTTGTAATGAATTTCCAAAGTCGGAGCAGGGAATCCAGAAACCGTTCTGGCCCTGTCCCGCAAAAATCTGATTATCTCTTAATATACTGCCCATATGATCTTTTCGTTACTTCCTCATGAAAACAGACTCATCGAGCTTCGCTTACATAATTTATTCATCAATTAATTCCACTCCTACTATTTTTTAGTGATTTTTCAATCTCATGATACTGCTGCTGCCAGCATCTGTTACGAAAGTAACTAGGTTCATTTCATGCCTACCCTTGATCCAACTCAATCGAACATTCGTGCCATTTTCGCATGGCTTAAAGTTTACATGCCAAAGTTCAAACACAACGTAATAGCTTATACATGCCAAAATGTTCTTCTAAGCCAACTAAGAAGAAAGTACCAAAACTTGCTATCCGGTGTGATGACTTCGATGACGGCCCGACCACGCAAAAATAGATGAGTCCAAGCAACCTATAATGGGTGACAAGGAAACACCGAGTGAGTTTATAACTCAGTAAGTCATAAGCTATGCACTACCATCCATCAATAACGTTATCACAAGAGAAAACAAAATGGAACGAGGCTAATTACTCCATCCATTCCGAATCATACCATAGTTCCTCCAACCTATCAATTCAATTTCATATCAATTCATGCATTCACATTCCATATACTCATCAATAGGACATTGAAGCATTTTCATAAATCAATTTATTTTTGTTACAATCAAACGACTAAACGGCCTTTCACCCATCCTACGATAAATTTTATGTACGTGACTTCAAGTATATTTGTCACATAGGTTCAAACTTACCGAGCTCAACACCAAGTATAAGCATAGCACCTATTAGCCATGTACTCAAGACACTTACCCGATCCGCTGTCCGCGATCGACTCAATAGTGTCGCACACATAGTGTCCATAATGATTCACGAATGTATATTGAGTCCGCACACTCAGTGCTATATAATCAACTCGCACACTTAGTGCTACGTAATCAAATCGCACACTTAGTGCTACATAGTCAAACTCGCACACTTAGTGCCGCATGGTCAATTCGCACACTTAGTGCATCATATTCATTTCGCACACTTAGTGCAACATAGTCAAATCGCACACTTAGTGCTGTACAATTTAATCCCGCGCACTTAGCACCAATCTCATGGTCATAAATGGTTATCCCGCACGTTTAGTGCCGAGATCAACAACTCAGTACATCTTACCTCTTTTCTTTCTTTCAACAATTTCATCATCACATACGTACATGCACATATATATATATGTATATTTATTCATTCCATTCAGCATCAATACATAAACATTATGACCATTGAAATAATACCAACTACATGCTTAATGACTTACCTCGTGTTGGGTAAGACGGTTCTAACTCGACTACTCGATAACCCTTTTCTTTGCCTTTGCTCGATTCACCTCCTTTAACTCCTTGAGCCAAATCAATAATTTAAAATAGTCATTAATCGACTATTCAAGTATTACTTTCAGAATAATATATATATTGATTTGACTTTCACACACATAGCTTATAGTAAGCTTTATAATAGTCAATAAATAACTCATTGGCAAATTTTCATTAATGTTTACAACAAAATCACATATTCACTACGAGCTGTTTTCCTGAGCAGTAGTCGCTAAATTGTTTATAACTGGAGCTACAAAACTCAAAATCACTAGCCGTTAATTTTCCCTGAATATAGACTCGTATATCTTCAATCCATAAAATTTTCAGAATTTTTGGCTTGGCCAATCAATACCAGATTTTTCTTAAAGTTTCCCCTGTTTCACTGTTTGACTATTCTGACCACTCTTCACTACGAATCAAATTTCTCATTTTACAGAATTCAAAATGTGTTGTATTTGATCTCATTTGAAACTAGACTCATTAAGGAGTCTAAGCATATAAATTTTATCTTATAATCATTTTTGTACAATTTATAATGATTTTCTAAAAACAGAACAGGGAATCTAGTAGTCATTTTGACTCAGCCCCACAATACTTCAAATATCTCAAGATCGGTAACTCTTTTGTTTTCATAGTTTCTTTTGTAAGAAAATAGACTCTTCAAGCTTTAATGGCATAATTCACTCAGCTTCTAATTCAACTCCTACAAATTATGGCGATTTTCCAAAATCACCTTACTGCTGCTGTCCCCAAACAGATTATTACCGAATCAAATACTAACATTAGCATTTCACCTTAATAGCTAGCTTGCCAAGCCTTAATTTAACATATTTTCATTCAATTTGGTCTAATAACGCATAAATGGGTAAATTACATTTTTACCCCTAATATTTCGCACTTTCACAATTTAGTCTTTATTCCACAAAACACAAAATACACAAAGTTTGGTCACACTCCTTAAGGGCCGAATCTTCCTAGTGCCCATATAAGTCCATACATCTCATTTATTTCACCTTTGAGTCCTTCAAAAATTTGTTTTTGTAATTTAGCCCCAACTACTCAAAATCACCAAAAACTTCAACACAAAACATATTAATCTTTAACATATCTTTCACTTTTCATCAACAACTATCAAAAAGCTCAAGCACTCATCAATGGCAAAACACAAAATCATCATCAATCCACAAAATTGAACCATGGGTTTTTAGAACTCAAGTCAACTACTAAAACATGCATGCAACTCAAGAACAACATCAAACATACCTTAGTCTAGCAAACCACCATAGCCGATTTTCTCAAGCTCTTCCCCTTCCTTTCTTTCCTCTATTCGGCCAAAGGTGTTCAAGAATGAACACACATTTTTTTTGTTTTCTTTCCTCAACTCACGGCAACAAGGGGGGGGTATGGATGAGACCATTTTTTTTTTCATCACCCTTCCTTTTCATTGTTTAATTCCTTTCTTTAATTTATTTTAATTATCATGCTTAATATTTTATTTTCCTTACCATACATCACTAACACAACATGTTGGTGACATGTTTCCACCCATAGCATGGCCGGCCACTACATATTAGGGAGGGGGAATTTGACATGCAAGTCCCCTTTTTCTTCCACATGCACTAATAGGTCCTCATGCATTGACCTATCACATTTTAAAATTTTCTCATATTAGTCCTATTGACTAAATTCACATGCAATCGACTAAATCGAAGCTTGAAATTTTCACACATTCATGATTACATATTCTAGATAATAAACGTCACATTCAAACCTTTCAGTGACTCGGTTTAGCGGTCCCGAAACCACTTCCCGACTAGGGTCAATTTTGGGCTGTCACAACTCTCCCCCACTTAAGAAATTTTCGTCCCCGAAAATCTTACCGGTAAATAGGTTTGGATATCGTTCTTTCATCGAGCTCTCGGTTTCCCAAGTAGCTTCCTCGATCCCGTGTTCCAACCATAACACCTTTACTTTCTGTTCGGCATCTTTAATCAAATCAACTCCGAAAATTTTACTTTCACCAAGCTCAGTCCAAAACAACGGTGTGCGGCATTTACGCCCGTACAAAGCCTCGTAAGGTGCCATCTTAATACTTGATTGAAAACTATTGTTGTAAGCGAATTCAATCAAAGGTAAATACCGTTCCCATGAACTACTAAACTCGAGGATGCAACATCTCAACATATCCTCAAGCATCTGAATTATCCGCTCGGATTGACCATCGGTTTAGGGGTGAAAAGCGGTGCTAAAATGCAGCTTGGTACCCAAAGCTTCTTGCAATTTCTTCCAAAATCGTGAGGTAAATCTCGGATCTCTATCCGACACGATAGAAATAGGTACTCCATGTAATCTCACAATCTGAGAGACATACAATTCGGCTAGTTTATCCAATGAAAGATCCGTACGCACGAGGATAAAGTGAGCCGACTTAGTCAGCCTATCAACAACAACCCAAATCGCATCCTTCTTACTTGCGGACAATGGCAGTCCGGACACAAAGTCCATTGTGACTCGGTCCCATTTCCACTCGGGTATCATGATCGGCTAAAGTAACCCTGAAGGCACTTAATGTTCCGCTTTCACTTGTTGACATATTAAACATCTCGAAACAAAGTCGGAGATGTCTCGTTTCATACCATGCCACCAAAACCGACGTTTCAAGTCGTTGTACATTTTCGTGCTCCCCGGGTGAATTGACATTCGGCTACAATAGGCTTCGTTCAGAATCATCGGAATGAGTTCCGAATTCCTTGGAACACACAAACGACTTCTAAACCTCAAACAACCATCATCATCAATCTGAAACTCCGATTCCTTGTTCGGAACACACTCAGCTCGTTTTGCAACCAATTCATCATCGACTTTCTGAGCTTCACGAATTTGATGAGTCAATAATGGTTTGGCTTTTAATTCAGCTACTAACACATTGTCAGGTAGAACAGACAAGTGTACATTCATCGCTCGCAAAGCAAACAGTGATTTCCGGCTTAAGGCGTCCGCAACCACATTAGCCTTTCCCGGGTGGTAATCAATGACAAGCTCGTAATCTTTCAACAACTCAAGCCAACGTCTTTGTCGCAGATTCAAGTCTCGTTGAGTCATCAAATATTGAGACTTTTGTGATCCGAAAACACATGGCACTTCTCACCAAACAAATAATGTCGCCATATTTTCAATGCAAACACAATGGCGGCTAGTTCGAGATCATGGGTCAGATAATTTCTCTCGTGTGGCTTCAATTGTCTCGACGCATAGGCCACAACTCGACCTTCTTGCATCAATACGCAACCCAACCCAAGTAGGGATGCATCACTATAAATGACAAACTCTTTACCCGATTCGGGTTGCACCAAAATTGGAGCTTCAGTCAAATGAGTTTTCAGTTGATCGAAGCTTTTCTGACATTTCTCCGTCCATTCGAACTTAACATCCTTTTGAAGTAACTTCGTCATTGGTGTGGCTATCATCGAGAAACCTTTGACAAATCGTCGGTAATAACCGGCGAGCCCTAGAAAGCTCCGGACTTCGGTAACACTTCTCGGAGGCTTCTAGTTAAGTATGACTGAAATTTTGCTCGGGTCAACTCGAATACCCGATGCGGACACCACATGACCCAAGAAGCTAACCTCTCTTAACCAGAACTCACACTTACTGAACTTAGCATATAACTGCTTATCCCGCAAAATTTGCAACACTTGCCTCAGATGCTCAGCATGTTCGGTCTCATCTCTTGAATAGACCAAGATGTCATCAATAAACACAACTACGAACCGATCCAAATACGGCCTGAAGATCCGATTCATCAAATCCATAAACACCGCAGGGGCATTAGTGAGCCCAAACGGCATCACTAAGAACTCGTAGTGACCATATCTCGTCCTGAAGGCAGTTTTGGGTATGTCCGATTCTCGAATTCGCAACTGATAATAGCCCGATCTCAGATCTATTTTTGAGAACATTGAGGCTCCCTTCAGTTGGTCGAACAAATCATCAATACGCGGTAACGGATACTTATTCTTTATCGTCACTTTATTCAGTTGACGATAGTCAATGCACAACCTCATGGTTCCGTCCTTCTTTTTCACGAACAATACTGGTGCACCCCAAGGTGAGAAACTCGGTCGAGCGAAACCTCTATCCGTCAATTCTTGCAACTGAGCTTTCAACTCTTTTAACTCGGTTAGTGCCATACGATACGGAGCGATCGAAATTGGCGTAGTTCCAGGTACAAGCTCAATACCAAACTCTACCTCCCGAACAGGTGGCAAACCCGGTAACTCTTCAGGAAAAACATCCGGGTATTCACAAACCACCGGCACCGATTCGGGTTTCTTTTCTAACTCCTTGTCATCAAGTACATACGCGAGGTACGTTTCGCACCCTTTCCTTACATATTTCTGGGCCAACATTGCTGATATTACAGCTGGCAACCCCCTTAAGTCCGCAGACTCAACTCGGATTATTTCATTATTTGCGCACCTCTAATCGATAGTCTTGCTTTTGCAATTCACAACCGCATCATGCGCGGTTAACCAATCCAAACCAAAAATAACATCAAACTCGTCGAACGGCAAAAGCATCAAATCGGCCAGAAAACAGGATTCTCGGATTATTAGAGGGCATCTCTTACACACTTTATCAACAAGTACGCATTGACCCAAAGGGTTTGATACTCGAATTACGAGCTCAGTAGACTCGACAGGTAGAGTCTTACTGGTTGCTAAGGTTTCGCATACATATGAATGAGTAGAACCAGGGTCAATCAATGCAATCACATTAGTATCAAAGAGAGTGAAGGTACCAGTGCTGACGTCGGGGGAGGATGCCTCCTCTCGTGCGCGAATGGCATATGCTCTAGCAGGAGTACGGTTCTCGGCTCGATCGGCCGTATCAGAGGCCCCCCTCTGACTACCACCCCTGCCTCCTAAAATTCTCGGTGGTCTACCTCTAGATGTCACTCCACTAGGTCTTGCACCTTGAATCTTATTCTTCTCATCCAGCTCCGTGCAATCTCTAATGAAGTGGTCCTTCGAACCGCATCTGTAACAGACCCTGCTAGTAGACTTGCCCCAACATTCACCTAGGTGTCGTCTTCCACATTGGGGACATTCAGGTTTCTCGTGACGATTATTGCCCACACTAGCTACCGAAGTAGCTCGGGAGCCCATCGATGGTCTTGCCCTGATGGAAATTCCCGCAGTCGCCCTCGACTTCTTAATGTCCTCCCTGAACTTCTTTACAGCTGAGAACGGAGCTTTACCCGTCGATCTCTTACGATAATCCCTAGCTTCAAATTCAGCCTTCCTCTTCTCCTTTCCAAGTTCTTCCGCCTTGCAGGCTCGTTCGACTAGTGTTACGAATTCTTTTATTTCCAAAATACCCATTAGTAGCTTTAAATCTTCATTCAATCCTTCCTCGAATCTTTTGCACATAGCAACCTCGTCAGCTACACACTCCCGGGCATACCTACTGAGTCTTACGAATTCATGTTCGTATTCAGATACAGTCATACGGCCTTGCTTGAGTTCCAAGAACTCCTTACGTTTCTGATCAATGAACCGTTGGCTAATAAATTTCTTCCGGAATTCCATTTGAAAGAAGTCCCAAGTTACTCGCTCGTTCGGGACTATGGAAATCAAGGTCCTCCACCAATAGTAGGCTGAGTCTCGCAACAAAGATACAGCACATTTTAGACATTCGTCGGGTGTGCATGACAATTCATCGAACACCCGAATGGTGTTATCTAGCCAGAACTCGGCCCTTTCGGCATCATCAGTTACTATGGCCTTGAACTCCTCGGCCCACGCTTCCTAATCAAGTCTACAGGTGGCTTACTCAGCCTCACAGGATCAGCGACTGATGGCATTACAGGCTCTTGGGTGGATTATTCAAATTTGGGAATTGTTGGACAGCCGGGTTGGTTCGGGCATATTGCGCGACCCACTCATTCATCATGGTAAAGAAGGCTGTTTAGCCCCTCACCTTGATTATTCGCAGATGACTGAGGTTCAACAGGCGGCGTCCCTTGTGCAGGAGCAGCCGCTACGCTCTCAACGTCATCCGCTAGGTTCTTCTTCACCGGGGTCCATTTACTAATCAAAACAAAAACATTTCAACCGTCGAAGTCATCACACATTTAAACATTAACATTCGGCATGTATAGCTAGACTCATACGCGCTATGGTAGTCCTAGAACCGACTAAACCATAGCTCTGATACCAATAAAATGTAACACCCCGAACCCGAAACCGACACCGGAGTCGAACACGAGGTGTTAACTGACTTTAACCCCTTATAAAATTTATTTTCCAGACACTGCCCAATCTGTGTACTAGTCGTTTTAAAAATCATATCTTGAGTTTCGTAACTCGAAAATCAGTTTCGTAATTTTTCCCAGAAACTAGACTCATGTGCCCATCTATGTATTTTTTTCTAGAATTTTTGGTTGGGCCAATTAGTACAGTTTATTAGTCAAAATCTCCCAAGTTGCAGGGGTCGACTACACTGACCTTTGCCCATTACGACTTGAATATCTCCCTGCACGGGGCTTCAATACTGATGCCGTTTGTTTCTTTGAAAACTAGACTCAGAGAGGAATCTGTACATATATGGTACGACCCCTAATTATCTCTGGTTAATTTGTAATGAATTTCCAAAGTCGGAGCAGGGAATCCAGAAACCGTTCTGGCCCTGTCCCACAAAAATCTGATTATCTCTTAATATACTGCCCATATGATCTTTCGTTACTTCCTCATGAAAACAGACTCATCGAGCTTCGCTTACATAATTTATTCATCAATTAATTCCACTCCTACTATTTTTAGTGATTTTTCAATCTCATGATACTGCTGCTGCCAGCATCTGTTACGAAAGTAACTAGGTTCATTTCATGCCTACCCTTGATCCAACTCAATCGAACATTCGTGCCATTTTCGCATGGCTTAAAGTTTACATGCCAAAGTTCAAACACAACGTAATAGCTTATACATGCCAAAATGTTCTTCTAAGCCAACTAAGAAGAAAGTACCAAAACTTGCTATCCGGTGTGATGACTTCGATGACGGCCCGACCACGCAAAAATAGATGAGTCCAAGCAACCTATAATGGGTGACAAGGAAACACCGAGTGAGTTTATAACTCAGTAAGTCATAAGCTATGCACTACCATCCATCAATAACGTTATCACAAGAGAAAACAAAATGGAACGAGGCTAATTACTCCATCCATTCCGAATCATACCATAGTTCCTCCAACCTATCAATTCAATTTCATATCAATTCATGCATTCACATTCCATATACTCATCAATAGGACATTGAAGCATTTTCATAAATCAATTTATTTTGTTACAATCAAACGACTAAACGGCCTTTCACCCATCCTACGATAAATTTTATGTACGTGACTTCAAGTATATTTGTCACATAGGTTCAAACTTACCGAGCTCAACACCAAGTATAAGCATAGCACCTATTAGCCATGTACTCAAGACACTACCCGATCCGCTGTCCGCGATCGACTCAATAGTGTCGCACACATAGTGTCCATAATGATTCACGAATGTATATGAGTCCGCACACTCAGTGCTATATAATCAACTCGCACACTAGTGCTACTAATCAAACGCACACTTAGTTACAAGTCAAACTCGCACACTTAGTGCGCATGGTCAATCGCACACTTAGTGCATCATATCATTTCGCACACTTAGTGCAACATAGTCAAATCGCACACTAGTGCTGTACAATTTAATCCCGCGCACTTAGCGCCAATCTCATGGTCATAAATGGTTATCCCGCACGTTTAGTGCCGAGATCAACAACTCAGTACATCTTACCTCTTTTCTTTCTTTCAACAATTTCATCATCACATACGTACATGCACATATATATATATGTATATTTATTCATTCCATTCAGCATCAATACATAAACATTATGACCATTGAAATAATACCAACTACATGCTTAATGACTTACCTCGTGTTGGGTAAGACGGTTCCAACTCGACTACTCGATAACCCTTTTCTTTGCCTTTGCTCGATTCACCTCCTTTAACTCCTTGAGCCAAATCAATAATTTAAAATAGTCATTAATCGACTATTCAAGTATTACTTTCAGAATAATATATATTTGATTTGACTTTCACACAAGCTATGTAAGCTTTATAATAGTCAATAAATAACTCATGGCAAATTTTCATTAATGTTTACACAAATCACATATCATACGAGCTGTTTTCCTGAGCAGTAGTCGCTAATTGTTTATAACTGGAGCTACAAAACTCCAAATCACTAGCCGTTAATTTTCCCTGAATATAGACTCGTATATCTTCCATCCATAAATTTTCAGAATTTTTGGCTTGGCCAATCAATACCAGATTTTTCTTAAAGTTTCCCCTGTTTCACTGTTTGACTATTCTGACTACTCTTCACTACGAATCAAATTTATCATTTTACAGAATTCAAAATGTGTTGTATTTGATCTCATTTGAAACTAGACTCATTAAGGAGTCTAAGCATATAAATTTATCTTATAATCATTTTTTTACAATTTATAATGATTTTCTAAAAACAGAACAGGGAATCTAGTAGTCATTTTGACTCAGCCCCACAATACTTCAAATATCTCAAGATCCGGTAACTCTTTTGTTTTCATAGTTTCTTTTGTAAGAAATAGACTCTTTCAAGCTTTAATGGCATAATTCACTCAGCTTCTAATTCAACTCCTACAAATTATGGCGATTTTCCAAAATCACCTTACTGCTGCTGTCCCCAAACAGATTATTACCGAATCAAATACTAACATAGCATTTCACCTTAATAGCTAGCTTGCCAAGCCTAATTTAACATATTTTCATTCAATTTGGTCTAATAACGCATAAATGGGTAAATTACATTTTACCCCTAATATTTCGCACTTTCACAATTTAGTCTTTATTCCACAAAACACAAATACACAAAGTTTGGTCACACTCCTTAAGGGCCAATCTTCCTAGTGCCCATATATCCATACATCTCATTTATTTCACCTTTGAGTCCTTCAAAAATTTGTTTTTGTAATTTAGCCCCAACTACTCAAAATCACCAAAAACTTCAACACAAAACAATTAATCTTTAACATATCTTTCACTTTTCATCAACAACTATCAAAAAGCTCAAGCACCATCAATGGCAAAACACAAAATCATCATCAATCCACAAAATTGAACCATGGGTTTTTTAGAACTCAAGTCAACTACTAAAACATGCATGCAACTCAAGAACAACATCAAACATACCTTAGTCTAGCAAACCACCATAGCCGATTTTCTCAAGCTCTTCCCCTTCCTTTCTTCCTCTATTCGGCCAAAGGTGTTCAAGAATTGAACACACATTTTTTTTTG